>NC_043750.1:37019459-37224459 GCF_902148845.1 Salarias fasciatus | reverse complement strand
ATGCTACCATCAAACAACACACTAATAATCACTTTTATTGAACCAAGCAAACCTATATGCCTCAGAAAGCAGAACAAAGTCACAAACCAGTTCACAAACTTGTTCTGAAGAACAAATACATACACGCACGCACACACACACACACACACACACACACACACACACACACACACACACACACACACACACAAATGCAGCCTGACAGGTGTCAAATCTCAGAGCGTCCGCTGTCCATGGTGCTGAAAACTCAGATTAAAAAGTCACATCTGTACTGTCTTTGATACAGCTTAAATATAAAATGAACACAGCTGATCTAAAATTACACAATCTATTCAGATAGATATAGACACAGCTATCTATATCTTTTGGAATTCACGTATATTAGAAAATAGTAGACTTGGCGGTCTCTTGTACACAAGGCACATTCAAATAGGCAGGTGTTTAAGACCACGGCATTCTGATAAAGATATTATTTTTGAAGGTTTCATTGACTCACCTAGTGGCCCCGATGTTAGGTTTTGGGTAGTACTGCTAGCAGCTAGCATAGTGTTTAGCATACTGTTTAACTTCCCTCCAAAGAGTTCAGATCAAGTGCAAAGAAAAAACTCATTAATGCTGCACAGCCAATCAGCGCTGGCTTACAGCTCTGATGCATTCATGGACAGTCGTAATGTAAGAATTGGCAAATTGGAGCCCACAATCATATGCTATGCCTTCTTGCACACACTGCACACTTTATTATAAGAATTTATTTCAGATTAAATGTGAACACATCACATGAAACGGGGCCCTATCACCTTGTGGGCCCTGGAGCAACTGGCCCCTAGCCCCCACTCTGGCTTCGCTACAGCGTCTGATGCAGGGGTGACATAAGACAAGACGAAGATTTTCACAGGCCAAGACCAAGTCAAGACTGAGACCAGAGTATCCCAAGTCCAAGACGAGACCAAGACCAGAGCCTCCAAAGACCAAGACTCAAGACTTTTAGGAGCAGAGACCGAGTCAAGATTGAGACAATCTTGTGGCCTGGAGACGGATCTCAAGTGAAGGACGTGTCATGATGTCGTTCAAAGCCATGACAGAAATGGTGAAGATACTGAATATCACAATGAAAAAATGTTTTATTTAACTTCTCTTTGACCCTCCAAGAATTCCATGAATGGGAATGTGGCTGTCTGTGTACTCTGTAGTGTAAGTGATGGGTGTGTGTTGATGGTGAAAACATCTGAAAAGTCTAAGCTGTCTGAGGAGAGCAGGAAACTCAGCTGCAGCTACAAAGACAGAAGGACCTCAAATCGAGAAAAGACTCAGACAGCTGGAGAGGTTGCAGAAATACAGCAATATAGAAATTCTCAGCTCTACAAAAATAGCTTCCAAGCTCCACAGCAGCACCAAACCGAAGAAGAAGAAGAAGAAGAAGAAGAAGAAGAAGAAGAAGAAGAAGAAGGAGGAGGAGGAGGAGGAGGAGGAGGAGGAGGAGTAGGTGCAGAAAGAATATGAGGAGCTGCAGGTGACCCATGCAGCGAACGGGTTTGTCCATGGAAGGGAGGTCTTAGAGCTATGTTTTTTTATTTTATTTTTCAGTATAAAGCCATGGTGTATTAGAGATACAGGCTGCAGATGTTGGAAGAGATAAAAGAGATAGACAATTGAGCCTTCAAGTCCCCCGCTGTGTTTAAGAGTCTGATTTTTGTCTTTTTATTTTTTCGGTAGAATTTATTAACCATGCTGTTAAAAGACTGGCGTCAAAGAGAAGAAGTTGTTCATTTTAACTCAGGAAATTCTGCCAGATAGAGATCCTGCAACTGATGCCCCTCTGTTCAAATTATTTTTTATTTTCTGTAATGTGTTTGAAGAGTTTGCTCAAATTTGGGGAGATGTGAATTCCAAGATATATGATCAATTTACCTGCTTCTTTAAACAGTGATGTTCCAATCAAAGCATTGCATTTGTTCATTGGCAGGATCTTGCACTTTGCCCAGTTGATGGAGCAGCAGACACACCACTGTATTTTCTGCGAGTGAGTAACTGAAATATGTTTCCAGTTTGTGAAATCCGACTGGAATCCAAAATGATTCAACAAAAACGGCCACTCCACCTAACTGAAAGCCTTTTATGCATCCAAAGTTACTATCACATTAGGTTAAATATCAGTCTTGTATTATTTTTGGAAGAATGTCTCCCCTTAATGAATCCAGTCTGGTTTATATGCACTCGTGAAAATTCCTGTTTTAAATCTGATGGACAACGCTTTGGCTGTAGCTTTGAGATCTGCACTGATGAATCAGATGGGTTGGTAGTTGGAGCAATCAATGGTTTCTTTGTTAGGTTTTGGAATAAGTGTGAGAAACGAGGCATTGTTTTATTTTGGCATATTTTCAAGGCCAGTCCTGTGAAAAGTGGTGAGAGAAATGGACAAAATTCTCGATAAAATTCTGCAATTCTACAAACCCGTTTTGGGAGCACATAAACACATCCTGGAGACAGTTTGATTAAGAGGCATAGCTAACAGTACGTTTTTGTAATGTTATTTGTTTATGTGGCGTCAAGACAATAACTTCTAGATAAAACTAAAGCAATGCTGTCTCTAAAAATGGAAATGAAAACGGACTGTCTTATGATGGATGAGGAGACTCTATCAGAGGTCCTCAGAGATGATGAGAATCCATAACTGGTTCTTGGATGGAGACAGAGACAAGACTCACATTGCATTTCACTTAATTTTTCACCCAGAAAGTATCAATAAAATCGGCTTCATGCTGACATTGTAGTCATTTGTCTTACCTTTATCCTTATCTCTCCTATTTCTTTTTGTCCCTTGTTTGTCCTGCTGGTCCTCATACTTTCGCTTTTTAGAAGAACACAAGAGAAAATCAAAGTGTGAGAGCGCAAAAAGACATCATGTTAAAAAACAATCATGTAGGCTGGAAACAAACACTTGAAGGCATAAATGAAAGGATGAAAAGATCGATAACAAAGATGTATGAGTAAATGAACATCTTGTTTAAAATACTGATTATGACTATGTTCAAGTGCTTTAACAGAAACTTGATTCACTTCATCTCAAACCAGAGACTGTTAAGAAGAGGAAACACATTCAGGACAAACAGGGGTGTTTCTAGACCCCTGGGGGCCCTAGGCAAGAGGGACTATGGGGATTCTCAGGCCCCGAGTTTAGGGTTTAGGGATCTGGTCGGTTAGCTTACATCTGTAATTTAATTATATCTATCCTAAATTCATATTTGAATAATATAAAATTTTTCTATGTATGGTTGGGCTTTGTAAATTTCAGATTTCATATTTCTATTCCATTTATATGTCTTTTCTTTGTGCTGCTAGAACACTGCATTTTCCCCCTGTAGGACAAATAAAGGACTTTCAATCAATTCAAATCAATCTAAATTATTCAAATGTCGCTGTGTGATAACATGAGACAAGGCACCAATCAAATTTAGTAGCCGGGTAGTAGTGGGGCCCCATTAGGTAGGTTCCCGATGTGTCATTGTAATGTATCCGGGGGGTTTCAAGTTGTGTCGCTGATATCCGCCATCTGTCGGGGCCCCCTACTAGCAACTAACCGGTGAGTACTCTGAAAAGGGCCCCATGTGGGGGATTTTCGACATGCTGTCGTTGCAGTGTCAAGTGTAGTGCCTTTAATTTGTCATTGAAATTGACTGATGTCAGCCGTTTTGACAGGACTTCTCTGTAAATGTATCAAAAGAAAAGTGTAAGGACGTCTGTCCCTGCCTCTTGGGTGTCTGATTTCTGTCCATGCTGAGCTGGCTATGAGCTGTGTGGAGCAGCCATCATAGGACTGACCAGCTGCAGCATCCAAGGATCTGTTTAGCTGCACCCTAATGAAGCTCTTTCACTGTTCCTTTATCCAGTCAATAATCTCCTTATGCATCAGGTATGGTCACCTTGGCATCTAGGACAAGAAATCCCACTGGAGGAAAGTGGAAGAAGCCTCTACAGCAGCTGGGCTGAGTTTCAACGGACTGGATGATCTTCTTAACACATTAATTAAAAATAAAGCTCATTCTTTTCTTCTGGATGCTACTCGTCTTCATCACCTTCCGCTTTCGTCTTGCAGCACCCAGATCACAAAAAAAGCACTTAAACGTTCTCCTTTGTGCCTACTTCCATCTGAGTTATAAGCACTGAGAAGAGGATGAGGTAGCACACTGTGACTTTGAAGTAAAGTTTCTTTAAGGAGTCCGACTCATTCCCAGTGATGGCAAGTAACGAAGTACAAATACTTAGTTACTGTACTTAAGTAAAATTTTCAGGTACTTTTTACTTATAGAAGTATTTGTTTTTCTGACAACTTTTTACTTTTACTCCCTACATTTTGAATACGAGTATCAGTACTTTCTACTCCTTACATTTTCCCAAAAAAAGCTTGTTACTTCTTTAAATATATATTATTTATTTATTTTTGGTTGTGATGAAAACTGGTTTCCGGGTACTGCTAAAATTTTGAAAGACGCTCATGATACGGCTGCCTTCCCGCCAGTCAGTCACAATTAGAGCGTCTGCAGGATGAAGCCAGAAGAAGTATACAAAATGGACAGCGGAGAGGACCGTGACGGAGAAAAGATCGCTGTGGCACAATTGGAGGACCAGCCATTTGAGCGTCCATGACCTTATTTAAAAGAACAGATGAAGATCAGGTCTTCAGGGTAGGACTGAGCTAACTTGATGGAATGAGTGGAGTCTGGTGTGGTCCTGCTTGGTTGGAATGAAAACCTGCAGCCACTCGGCCCTTTCTGGCACGAGTTTGACACCCCTGATGTAGAGCGATAGAGAGGGGGCTCTCGAGTGTGTGTTGTGTAACTCAGGTTAAAAATATGTTTAAAAAATAGTTCATTGTGAATTAAAAGAGAGCTCTTTGAATTATCCATCCATCCATCCATCCATCCATCCATCCATCCATCCATCTTCCAGTGCTATTCTGGGGCCGGGTCGCGGGGGCAACAGTCTGAGCAGAGATGCCAGACTTCCTGTCCCCAGACACTTCCTCCAGCTCTTCCTAGAGGGTCCCAAGGCGTTCCCAGTCCAGCCCAGAGACATAGTCTCTCCAGCGTGTCCTAGGTCTTCCCCGGGGTCTCCTCCTGGTGGGACATGAACGGAACTTGTCCCTCCCTCAGGAGGTGTCCAGGAGGTTCCATCCTAAAGAAGTGCCCGAGCCACCTCAGCTGCTCCTCTGGATGTGGAGGAGTAGCGGCTCTACTCCGAGCTCCTCCCTGGTGACTGAACTCCTCACCCTATCTCTAAGGGAGAGCCCAGCCACTCTACGGAGGAAGATCATTTCAGCCGCTTGTATCCGGGATCTTGTCCTTTCGGTTGTGACCCAAAGCTCATGACCATAGATGAGGGTGGGAACATAGATTGACCGGTAAATCGAGAGCTTCGCCTTTCGGCTCAGCTCCTTCTTCACCACAACGGGCCAATACAACAACTACATCACTCCAGACGCTGCACCGATCAGCCTGTCAGTCTCACCTCCATCCTTCCCCCACTCGTGAACAAGACCCCAAGATACTTAAACTCCTCCACCTCTTTGAATTAAAATCAGTATATTGTTTTTGTTAAAAAAAAATGATCCTCTTGAGATCAGGGTTAAAGGTAAAAATGTTTTATTATTTAACAGATTAACAAATCTTGTAGAAAAGGACCTTTCATGTTGGGTAAAAATTTCTTAGGGTCTTGAGATGAATAAAAAAGAAAAGTTCATTTTAGATTACTGCACTTTGGGTTTTACTCACTTTCTAAATGTGTCTAATGATAATAGTGAAGTGCACTTAACAAGCAATAAGGTCCCCTGCAGTAATAACAGTGTTATCAGTTCTTAAAGTTGCGAAGTACTTTTAAAGTTGTCTGAAATTCAGCAAGTTATGGAAATGTTTTAACATTGGTGGTTTGAACAGCTGCCATCTTTCTTCCAAAACTATTTTAGTCTTATTGGATTTGTTGGCATAGGCATTGCGATAGGTATGTAGAGCTGGCAAAATTACACTGAGGAGGAATAAACAGCACACACTTCTGCTCTGTTTGACTGACATGCTCACATACACACAGGAACAAGACAGGGGCATTTATTGATTACTCATATCTATGAACTACACCCCTGTAGGAAGTGACATCAGTGCAGGGACACTCAACAGGGTTTGTTGATATCAAACGAAAGTCATGAGTGTAACTACAGTTCCATGAAACCCGAATGACTGCCAGACAGCAGTTCTGAAAGCACTGTTCCCGTTTGTGCATGCGCAGTTCAAGTATGTATACCACCGTTGTCACTTGTGACCCCTGGATGATCGCAATGAATAATGTATCCTAACTGACAGGCACATATGTCATCCAGGGTACTCCCCTCAAAGTGGCCCAAGGTGTGGGCACCACTCTGTTGAAGTGGCAGCACACACCCGATGGTAGAGGGTGGTTCACCACCTAATAACAATGGTGAAATGTATCCACAATCCAGTGGGATAAGTGCTGCTTGGAGAAAGCAGAGTGTCCGTCAGAGCCTCCATAACAGACCAAAGCTGTTTGAAGATACGAATGCCCACGCTGGTGTCGGTATAGCATCCCAGGGCTCTTACTGCGAACAAGAGTTCCGCCCAGTCTCGAGCGACACTAGATGGAGAGCCAAATTGTGCCAGCCTCATAGGCTGCATAGACTGCAGACCTGACAGCACCTTTGGGAAAGGACAGCATTTAGTCGTAGAGTGGTACCCCTAACATCCAGGTGCCACCCCAGGCATAATGGGCTGACAGACAAAGTGTGTACATCACCCACGTGTTTTGCCAAGGTAATGGCCAGCAAAAATGTGGTTTTGCGTGACACCCACTGTAGCTTCACTGTTGCCAAGGGCTCACAGGGAGGCTGACACAAGTCATCCAGCACTAATTGCCATGCTGGTGCCTGTGGGGCTCTTTTTGGGTGAAGCCTCAGAGGCCCCTTGAGGAGGCCGACGCCATGTCGTAGCTCCCAACTGTGGCATTACAACTCTATCATGCCGGTCTGATATTGCTGCCACATACACCCTCGGGGTAAATGGAGGAAAACTTCCCTCTAGAGGAGCCTGCAAGAATCCAAGACCATGGGGCCCGGGCAAAGCACGAGGTCCTCCCTGCGGATGCTGCGCCACTTAATAACTTTCACCAACTGTCGTACAGCAGTCGAGTAAATGGAACTCTGGTGTTCAGGATGATCGGTCTGACAGGCTCCGTACAGCGACTGTGCAGCAAATCAGGCCTTCCAGCAGCCAACAGTTCAAGCAGAGCCGGTAGGGTTCGCTGCGAGAGAGTCTGCACAGCACAGGAAACCATGGCCAGAAAAAGGGGTCACCAGCAACAGCATGTGGGCCTTCTGACAAATTTTCTGGGGTGTGTCAGATCAGAGGAAGTGGCGAAAATGTGTATTGGAGGCCCTCTGGCCAAGGGTGCACAAGCATGTCCTGGACCAGAGGCTGGTGGCTCTCCTCAAGGGAACCCAAGTGGACAGCAGGTCAGGTCCTTTGATGTAACCCCAAATTGTGTGCACCGCCTCGAGGTGGAGACACCACTCTCCTGGTGGAGGATTCCGATGGGAGTGGGAATCCACTCACAAGTTCAGGACCCTGCAGATACAGGACCCGCAGGCTGGACAGACAGGTCGCAGCATCATTGAGATGTCACTGGGCGGCCTGCAACAACCAAATTGGCCTGGTGCCACCCTGGCAGTTGATGTGAAAGACAGTCGAGCTGTAGTCTGGTTGTACGAGTACATGCCTTCCTTTCAAATATAGCCAAGAAGCATTTAAGGGCCAGGTGATCCGATATGATCTGCGTTGTCCTGCACAGACCACTGTCCACAAACTACCCTGTGTTGCCAGACAGCATCCCACCTTGAGAGACTGGCCTCCATGATGACAGTCTCTTGGCAAGCTGGGGCCACACCCAATAGGATGCCCTCGACAGGAACTCCTTTCATTTCATAGGCCAGGGCCAGGAGATGCTGCAGCAGCAGCCTGAGCTTCTGGCGACTTGGCATCCAAGCAGAATCCGTCCAACCACCTTTTTCGGTAGAGTAATAGTGGTAGGCCCAGGTGCATCAGTTTCTGCCCTTTCAGCCACGAGGGGCGCTGTCCATAGCTTGGTGTCACCTCAATGGTAAGCAGGCAGGGGTGCAAAGGACAGGGACGGCCCTTGCGGAGATTGCTAGGGACTGCAACCCCTAATAGGGTGAAAAAATGAGGAGTTAGTCAGGGACATGGTGGAAGGCCCTCACAGGGGGTGACTGCGATGGTTGCGACGCCCCCAGCTGCAGACGTTCTAAGGCTGCACACATAACAACCTGCACTGAGTACTGCCTCAATCAGCAAGCGCCAATCTGCTGATGAGGACCATGGTTCTGACACCATGGAGGCCCGACCATCCTCATCCTGGAGGAGGGCACCACAGCTAGCGCAACGGAGAGAACCTTCCATTATGCCCAATATGCCACCTCTTATGTGCAATAAGCCCAGGGAAGGGGTGTGGTCGCACCCTACATAGCAGACGCAGGACCACAAGGCCAGAAAGCTTGGCTGAAGCTATGTCATGGAGAGGGAACTGCCGCCCGGCGCCTCCCTCTACCAAGCACATGCCATCTCTGGCGCAACAGCAAGAGGAATACGGAGCCGCTGGACCTGGGGTTTGACACCTTGGGGTGCTTTTTTCCTGAAAAATATTGCAATTTTATGAAGTTATTATTGGTGCTTTTTATGTATGACTCAGCTGCACCTACTGTAGACGGAGACTTGTGCACTGTGGGAATATTTCTTCAGTAAAGTCATTTATTTTGGCTACCCAGTTTGTGTATCTGTGATGCAACAGCTGGCAATGCTGCATATAAGACAGTTTTATAGCCATAAATCAGTTATTGAGGGGTGGACTGAAACAGATGCATAACTTCTGAATGTCTTGGTATAAAATGCATGGGCCGTAATTGCGTTCTAGGGTCTTCCAGGGGTCACAAGTGACGTTGTTGGTATACAAACTCCAACTGTGCATCTGCGAGGGGAACAATGGTGGTCTGGTGGTTAGGAGGGATGAAATAGAATGTGTTTTTTGTGAAACTGCAGATTCTCCTCCGAAGCCCACATTAGAAGTCTCAGGTGATCAAAATGACCTGAAGGAGAAGGAGTCTGTCACTATAACCTGCTCAGCTCCCACTCCCTGTCCACACCTCCCTCCTCAACTCACCTGGAGCCTCCAACAAGACGCTCACAGCCAAACACAGGAAAACACAGATGGAACTTTAACCACTAAGATCCAGCAGACCATCACTCTGTCAGACCAACATGATGGATTCAAGCTCAGCTGCTCTGCTGTGTACCCTGTTGATGGAGGGAAACATGTTTCTTGTAAGTGATCCTGTCAGCACATCACAGTTCAGAAGTTTCTGATCAATCAAGTGAATAAGAGTTACCTTTTCTCCCTCAGATGCTCCCAAAAACTCGTCAGTCTCCATCAGTCCATCAGGTTTGGTGTCTGCAGGGAGCTGCGTGAACCTGACCTGCTCCAGCAGAGCCAGACCTGCTGTCAGCTACACCTGGTTCAAGATCAGTGATCATGGAGCAGTCAGAGTGTCTGAAGGAGACTTTTACAGCTTTAATGTGATGGAAGGAGGAGTTTATTACTGTGCGACTGCAAATCATCTGGGAAGTCAGACTTCAGAACAGATTCTTGTGATTGTTGCAGGTAATGAGAGCCAGTTGCTTTGTTACAAAATTCTATTATATGAGAATTGGCTAGAAATATGGTCTTTGTTGAGATGGTGTCATAAATCTATTCTAAAAAAATTAAGCTAAAACAAACTGTACCTACTTCACTGATATTGACACCATATTTTACTGTTTCTGTCAGATCTTTCTCTGATGTGAACACCATGATTGGAGTAGTTATTGGGATCATTGTGTTCATCTGCCTGCTGCTCGGTATTTAGTGAGTATCTTTAAACCGACACTAAGGAACTTTTCAACCTTAATAAAAAAATTTTAATATCTTTTGTGATGATGCATCGACTTACTGAAGTTGAATGACCCCTCTGTCACGGCCTGAGGGCATCAGTATTGCTTTCACTTGGACTGAGCAGCTGTGAGGAGGGTGGTAGGAACCCTGCACACTAAAAAACTCCAGATGTGCGGACTGCTTTACGGCATGCGTCACATCATGATGTAACATTGTTTAGCCACCATTAGATTTATTTAGATTCATTACGTCGTCGCTATCCATCCTTCACACAGCCACTGGAAACAAATGTAGGTGAGTTCAGTCCGACAGCATGCCACCGGGAGCAGCATTTTACAAGGTCACGCGCTAGTCCTCATGGGAACTGTAGTATTCCTTCAGGCAAAACACTACCGCTTTTGTCCACTGGCGCCGCCAAAATCAACAAAAACTGAAAGTTCCTTAGTGTAGCTTTAATCAAAAGAGTTGATCTATTGATGAACAGCCTACTGGAACTCTGAAACAAATTTAAGAGAAGGGATTAATCATCTTCTTTAAAATATTTGAAAAAATTCTGAAACAAAGATATGACAATAATATAGACAGAGCTAGAATAAACAGATTCTCCACACTGAACAAACACATCAGCTTTAATTTTCAGACTAGAAATTAATGTTACCATCAGCCTTTCTGTAGGACTCAAATTTTGATCTTGAACATTATTATTTGACTTGTTTTACAGCATCTTTATGTGTTGGAGTAGAAAAAAGAACACAAATTCAACTGTGCAAGTGGGTCAGATGAGAAAATTTTCAGATCTGCTCTCGTGCAACTCAGTGAAAAACAACAAGTGTTCAAAATGTGTTTGAATAAATTCACTGAACAGTTTGTGACCTGAAGCTGTTTATTGCAAATCTCTTCTTCAACTCATCTAAATCTTTTAAGCTGAAAATTTATTCAATGTCTGGTACTTGTTGAAATCTGACTTTCTTCATCATCTTTTCTGTTTTTACAGAGTCAGACAGGTGAAGAGCTGGGTGCTAAAGAGCCTGCAGAAAAACCTCAGGAAGAGGGAGAAAACATCCACGATGGAGAGATCCACTTCTCCAAGCAGAAACCTGAACCGTCCTCCAAGTCTGAGATCAGAAGCAAGCAGGAGGACACTGTGTACGCAGAGGTCAGAGGCTCTCAGCCGGCAAACAGCTCCACACACACTGCTGACCACCCCGGGGATCTGAACTCTATTCACGCTGAAGTGAAGAAGAAATCAGAATATTCTGTTGGATTTACTGAAGTGTGAAGTCATGAAGTACGGATACTTTACCTCTGTACTTAAGTAGATTGCTCTTCACATTGAAATTGACTTGTGATTTCTTTAAACTGTTGCCAAATCAACCTGGAATCATTTGAATTAATAACACTTTAAGTGAGCTATGGAGAGAAGGCAGCAACAAGGTTGATCAGTCTGAGACACAAAACCAACCAAACACATTCAAAAAAAGCCCAAATCCATCCTCAAACCACACACTCTGCATGTTATTCAATCTCTTCTTCTTTTTGTCACTGTTTTTGTGTATTCTCCCTTATACTTTGCCAACCGAACAGAACTCAGAGCTTCTCGTATGTTACTCATAGACAGTATAAAAGATGAACCTGGCACCTGGCTCCAAAAATCAAGCCTGCCCAAAGTGTCAAAAACTTTTCAATTCAAATGGGACACCAATAAAACTGGGTCAGCTGCTTTTCTTCTGAGAGTGTGAGGCCGGCAACGGTCCCCATAGTGCTGGACCCAGCCAAACACAGAAACTCAACTGCGACTGTGGACAGTGCACACGTATACACACACACACACCAAACATTTTACTACTTCCTCGTTCAGTTGAGGGTGCACACTTGGCACCCCTACTCCGAGGCATTGGCTCTCATTCATTCACTACAGACAACACACACTCATCAGACGCCATGTTGTTTCCCCACTGCCCTCAGAGAGAGGCCGAGCAGAGGCACTCCCATAGACTCAGCCTTATAGGGGCATCGGGTGGGAAAATGGCCACCTGACCAGCTGCACTGAATTAATTGAGCAATGAAGTGTATTTTTTTGTCATTTTAAGAGTGTATTTTGAACTGGGGGATGTATTATATTAATGAGTGGGTTTTTATTTCAATTTCACTGGTGGTTGGTATGATTTTCTGTTGTTCTGTTTATGTTGAGCAGGTGATTCAAAGGTACATTCACGTTATCACCTAACTATCTTGGCCCTCCTTAAGATGTTTTATATAAAATAAGTCTTCATTTTTTAATCACTATCAAGCCAGCTTGATTAACAAAATAAAAGCATACATTTAAATATGCACATACACTCTGACACATTCATTCTTTTTTTGAACCTGTTTAATATTTGAAAATTTGTATTTGATATGGAATCCCTCATTCATGCTGTTCCATGGTTTGCTAAATACACAGATTTTTATTTTCAGTTATTGTTTTTCTGCAAACTTATTTTGAAAGTGGGGTTCTTGTGTCTTAAGAAGTGTGAAGACAAGGGAAAAGAACATGCTTTTCCTTGGGAATGTGAAGATCTGCTGTTTGTTGTATAAATAAAGTTCAATTCAGTAGTTCAAGTCTGTCCTTCTGCGCCTATTTGTGCAGCGCTTGTATGCTCTGTGTGTGTCCACTGTTTCTGGGTCACCAGATTCTAATAAACATGTAGGAACAAAGAAAGATTTTTTTTTTTCAAGACAGATACAGATATGTAAGGTAGATAAGACCCATGTATTGACAGAACAACTGTGTTGCGCTCATCTTGCATAATTTCCCAGCACTCACTGTGGGTGATGATAAAAAAGGGAAGTGGAAAAGCATTGCAATAAGAGAGCAGCTCTTTTCAAAATATCAATCGAAATGCGCTCAGGAGAGGGTGTAATTAAACAGTTTAAAGCAGAAGGATTGGTATTTTTAACATGAGGACATCTGGTAAAAGACCAACAGATGGCATGAGATCAATGGAAATTTTGTTGAAATATCCAGCACAAAAAAATGAAATAAGAAAATCAAACACAATAGCAGACATTCCAGACGGGTCAGTCGTCTGAGAGTCACGATTTTTGATTTCAAAGTGAAACTCTTTAAGTTGCATAAGTGATTCAGATGAGGCACACTTTCAATAAATCTAAATTGTTAGGGAATTATACCAGATTTTTTCAGCATCCTGACCACACCAAGTGTCCTATTTATGAAAATCAAAATAACTTTACCATGCTATTTATGTTTCATAAGATGGATCACTTGTGAAAGGACTTTCAAGCTATGCAGTTAATCCTAATCTGAAACCATAATTTCTGTATTGTTACAAGGACCCTGCGATGGTGTGGTAACCAACGGGTGGTTTACTGCCTGAAACGTGCACTGTAGAACACAACAGAAAACCCAGAACCAGACGGCTGAGGCTCCAGCCACAAGCAGCTCCTGCCAGAGTCCACCGCTGGACTGGAGGAGAGGGCGATTACATGCAGCTGAGCCTCTGACGACAGGTGTAGCTCGGCTCTGGACAGGGAGCACATGCTGTTGAAGTTGAAGGCCGTCACAATATTATGAAAACACGTTATTAGGAAATGATCAGGAAAAAAAATTACCTCAACATTTACGATGCTTGCAGAACGATAACCCAAATCGCATGTCAGTTAAAGGAATTCAGTGCAGCAGCACAAAATCAACCATGATCGATTAGTTGCATAATGATATCTAATTTAAATTCAGAGTGATTGTCCTGCTAGTAAATAAAATGGTCTGGGAACAGACATGGTTTCTACAGGAAAAATACATGTTTGCTTCTCAGACACACCGGACCTGGAGGGCCAGGGTTGAGAAGCCCTGTATTAGAGGGTGTAATAAAATCAAGCATAGTTCGAGATCAGAGAGTCGCGCCGTCACTCCTCATGGGGACCAGATTCATTCCTGATAATTCAGTGTTTTTCCAAGTCTGAGAAGACATCAGTGCAAATGAGCCATCGTTGTTCTAATCTAAGAATACCAAATATGTCAACTATTTGATAGTCTTGAACTTTTCATGCATGGATTGTGAGAAAAATTTGATAATTTAATGGATCATTTGGACACAGACTGGATCATTGTTGAAGATTTAAGATTATGGTCAGGTTTAATCAATTTGGTGAATATGAGTCTTGAAATTGAATCATAACTTTTGAGCGGTTCTGTGAATCAACGTTAAGGAGTCGTGATTCCACCCTGCCCACAGAGTTGTCATGGAAACGGACTCGTAACATCATGGAAAATGACTCATGACATCACGATTCGCTTCTGTATCTCCTGCTGGATCTGAAAAATTTAAATCACTTACTGTTTGCTCGCAGACATCGTTCCTCCTTGCATGCGTTTTTCACAGCGAATACTCCAAACATCTCAGAGAAACCACCTCAGGAAGTACAGGTACATGATGGGAACGCAGTGGGAAATGACTCCAGAGTTATCAGTATACTGTATCTCAAGATAGTTCATAGGAGTCGGGATTTTCTTTCTTTTATGATAACTACAAGTGAAATCTTAGTTAGTTAGTGAAGGTTTCACTTTAGTTCAAGATAATTTATAGAAGTCAGTGTTTAAGATGTCGTTAGCTTGAATGTATTTCTCACACCTCCTCCTTCAGTGTTCTCAGGTTTCAACATCCACCAGTCTCTGACTTCTTGAATAATGGCTGCACCAGCATCGTCCACCCCACCTCAGAAGGTCCCTCAGTTGACCTGTGGAGACTACCTTTCCTCAGGCACTGACATCTACTCCGTGGAGTCCTTTCTCGGGCAGGGAGTCTCTGGGAAAGTCATAAAATGCCAGAGGATCCTCGATTCAACACCTGCCGCTATCAAAATGATACCGAGACAGTATTTCAAGACAGCTGAACTAGAAGTAAGACATTCCAGAGTTTGATTAACTGATTCAATTCAAAGTTGCTGCTGGAAATAAGAATCGTATGTTGGAGTTAATGTGCATTAATCCTGTGCCCTCAGATTCGTATGCTGGAAAAGCTGCGAGCACTTGACCCTGACAAGTGCAACTTGGTTCGGTGGCACCAGGCGTTCGAAGACAGAGCCCATACTTGTCTGGTGTTCGAGTGCTTGAACAAAAGTCTCTTTGACTTTATGGCTGAAAGAAGGTTCCAACCTCTCAGTCTGGAGGTCATCAGACCGATCATCCAGCAGGTATGCTCAGATTAATTCTTCTTCACTTTAATAAGCTGGGTGAAACAGAATACTAATGGGATATTGTCAACAATAATGTCTCATGATACCGTCTCTTCACAGGTCGCTACAGCACTTCGTCATCTCAAGAGTCTGAGTATCATCCATGCTGACCTCAAGCCTGAAAACCTGATGCTGGTGGACCAGAGACTGCAGCCCTACAGAATCAAAGTCATAGACTTTGGACTGGCACACCCACTATTAATTGCCAGGCCAGGCACATGTATTCAGACACTTCAATACAGGTGAGGTGCTGCTCTGTTAGTGGTGAACTAATCACATCTGTACGAACGTGAACCTTCAGCATCTCTGTGAGATGTGTTCATAGAGTCGTTGAAGCTGTGATTCTGATATTGAGTCACTTGGATGGACTGTCTGTCAAACATGTGGAATTCGTGTTGAGAGACAGTGTGAAGAGCTAATCTGTTCTTGTTTGTCTGATTTCCATCAGGGCTCCTGAGGTCATGCTGGCACTCCCTTACACCCCTGCTGTGGATGTGTGGTCCCTGGGGTGCATTGCTGCTTTTCTCTACATGGGAGCGTTTCTTTACCCCGGCCAGAGTCCGTACGAAATGGTAATTTTGACCGTTTATGTTTTTAAGCACAATCTTCATGGTGTCTTTAACCTTGTGAAGAAAAGGGAGACATGCAATGCTATGCTGTATTTCCAGCTGAGATACATCGTGGCGACACAGGGACAGCCACCGGACTCAATGCTGGACAGGGGACTCAAAACCCATCATTATTTTGTGAAGGATTGCAGCTCAGGCAAAAGCTCCTGGAGGCTGAAGGTATGTCACATTTCCATCGCCATGACTCATATGGTGTGCGATATCCTCTCCAGTTATTTCTTACATCACATTAATCACTTTTTTCTTGTCTTGCTGTCTGTTCAGAACCTCACGGAGTACTTCCAGGATCAAGCACATCTTTTTCAGGACAAAAGGTGGATAGTGTTAACCTCCCTGGACAGCTTCCTGTGGGTAAGGGTCCTTTTTGTATCACAATAAAAACCTTGAAGGTGAACTTATCGCTGCAGCAGGCAGTGGCGTGTCACTGAAGATATTACCTGACAACCTGACCTTAATTGTTTTTTGCTTCACATTCCAGCTCAAACCCATTTACTTTGACAACTCCATCGACGACCTGGGAGCCTGTGACATGTTCAATGATGTTGGCATGTTCGCGGAGATGCTCCAAGGAATGCTTCAGCTGGATGCTAAGCAGCGGTGGACTCCGTGTCAGGTGATGGAACATCAGTTCGTCAGCATGAGCCACTTTTCACTGCAAGTTCCCAGTTCCTAGTAAGTCAATTCTGTCACTTTAAAGCAGTGAGCGTTTTTACTACCTTGAAAAAAATGATGCGAATATTAATTTTCATATTGCATGGAAGATGAATGTGGCTAATAGAAGGATTTGTGTCTCTTTCAGTGCCAGGTCCTGCCTGGAGAGAATGGAGGTCTGCAATCAGACCATGAAAAAAGGTGACAACAAAGCAGCTCAGTTCACGTCCCGGAGCAGCCGGGCTGGCAGCAGCTCCACAGTCCACAGGGGATTACATCCCACCTTCACCTCGCCTGGAAAGAGGAAGAGACCGGAAGGCTCTGACGATCTGGAGAGGGAACCGAAAAGACCCAGGTAGGACAGAACATATGGCAGCAATCAGAAAACTGCTTCTGGAGAGAGACAACTAATGTCAATGTTCATTTTTCAGAGTTCATTCATTTTAAATTGTCGGATCACTTTGAGCTCTGTTTTTGTAACATTTTTCTTCATTTACTCTTCATCAAATTGCAGAAACCACAGTGCAGCTCGGTCCACGTCCTGGAGCTGCCAGGCTGGCAACAGCTCCACCGTCCACCGGGGATTACATCCCACCTTAACCTCGCCTGGAAAGAGGAAGACACCGGAAGGCTTTGACGGTCAGGGCAGGAAAGAGAAACGACCCAGGTGTGACAGAACATATGACAGCAGACAAAAAAACTTGTTACTTCCACAGAACCTACCAATCGTAACTAATACCAACGTTATTTTTTTCAGAATAAATTCATTTTAAATTGTTGGATCACTTCATTTTAAATTGTTGGATCACTTTGAGCTCTGATTTTGCAACATTTCATGTAATTTTCTCTTCATAACATTACAGGAATCACAGTGCAGCTCAGTCCACGTCTTGGAGCAGCCAGGCTGGCAGCAGCTCCACCATCCACAAGCAATTCTAGCCACCCTAAACCTCACCTGGAAAAGTCAAAGGGAAGGTCCCAAAAGGCTTTGACAGTCAGAAGAGAAAGACCCAGGTAGAACAGAATATATCACAGCAGTCAAAAAACTCTGTTTCTGGAGAACCTGACAATAGTAACTAATACCAAGGCTAATTTTTCAGAATTCATTCATTTTGAATTGTAAGATAACTTTGAGCTCTGTTTTTGCTAAATTTGACTTCATTTACTCTTCATTAAATTACAGGAGAGCAGTGCAGCTCAGTCCAGCTCCTGGAGAAACCAAGCTGGCAGCAGCTCACGCTGACCAGTGTCATGCTTCCCTTAACCGTGGCAGCAAAGTGAAAGACAGCAGAGATCTAAAAGATTCCTGAATCCAAGAGAAAGCTGTTGTATTTCTGGAGAACCTGTATATTTGTAAATGTAATGACTGTAAATATGCACATTTGTGCAATTAAACTATATTTGGCAATGAACCTGTTTTAGTATCCAAGTAATGATTTGTGAGAAAAAGTAAAGAGATATTTTTCAAGAGGGGAATGGTTAAAAAAAAAAGCCCTCCGGTGGACCCACCACCCGGCGAGGGAACCGTAGGGGCCGGGTGCAATGTGGATTGGGTGGCAGCTGACGGCAGGGTGCCCAGCGACCCGATCCTCAGACACAGAGACTGGCTCTAGGGACATGGAATGTCACCTTGTTGGGGGGGGGGGGGGGCTTGTGAGGGAGGTCGAGAGGTACCGTCTAGATATAGTTGGGCTCACCTCCACACACAGCCAGGGCTCGGGAAGCCAACCTCTCGAGAAGGGCTGGACTCTACGCTTCTCTGGCATTGCCCATGGTGAGAGGCGGCGGGCCGGCGTGGGTTTGCTTATAGCCCCACAGCTCAGCCGCCATGTGTTGGAGTTCACTCCAGGGACTCTGAACGAGAGGGTCGCATTCCCCTAGTGGATTCTGGGTTTGGGGCCTTTCTGTTTTACAACAAGCACATGTTTTCATAAACACTTCCAAAAATGCATTTTAGGTTAATTGGTGACTCTGAAGTTGCTCCAAAGTGTGAGTTTCAGTGTGTGAGGCGATCTTCTAGTTGCTCTCTCTGCCCTGGGAGTCACCTGGGATTGGCTGTAGAGCTCCTGAACTGGATTAAAAGGAAGAGAACAGTCTGGCTCTGACACAGGTTTATTCTTGCTCAGTCATAGATTATATGTAAATGAAGACAGTTCTATGTCTCAATATTTTTTATAACACTAAACGCTGACCATGACCCTAACCCTAATTAAAATACCATTATCTGCGCCATCAATCGGCACATCGCAGCTTCCCCAAAAAGTGCAACTTTATTCTCAGAATAAAGACTTTAGTGTTACAATTTTTAAAGAACAGAAAATATATATTGAATTTAAAGGTGGACCTGCATCTGTTATCGAAATGTACATAATACTGTATAAATGTGTAAATGCTTTAAATATTTGAAATAATAATAACAATATTACCCTGAAGTTCGTCGTTAGAAAGTTTTAAAAGAATAAATTGCAGTTCTCCGAGTGTCCTTGAACGCACCATAATCTCGCCGCGTTGTGTTGTTTTGCGCATGCGCCTGAGGAGAAGCAGGAAGCGGTGAGGATTATGTGGACACATCGTCAAGATCGGGGGCTTTAAAATATATGTATCATATCATATTTGAGGGTTTAAACTCCGGAATATCAAGGATAAGCTTTACAATGGAAGGCTAACACCTGGCAGGGACGTCAGTGATATTTAATGAACTGTATGTACTGAAAAGTGAGCGACGATGATGTCAGAATGCGACCCGACGGAGAGCAGCTCCGAGCCCGCACCGGACACCGCGGCGACACCGGGACCCGTCCCGGAGCCCAGCCTCCCCTCCGCGGACCCTCCCATGGCGCTGTTTGACAGGAACCGGACAGGCTTGGGGATAAGCCCCGGACTCGCCGTTCGTATCTCGGGCTCTTGTGAGAGCGTCCTGACCGAGCTGGAGACGGACGGCTCCGGGGAAGAGGCGCTGCTGCTGCCGTGCTTAGCGGGAAGCTCGGCGTCTCCCCGGGGATCCCGAGAGAAGCGCAGCCGGCGGAACCGGCACAGCTCCTCCTCGGATAAGGACAACCTGGCCTCCCCAGGTAATTATTTCGGATCAGGGCTTCCGGGAGCTTACCGTCACAGGTACTGAGAAATAGGCAGGCAGGTCAGGGCACCTGTACGTCTTTTGACGTCTGAGGAGCTGGTTACTGCAGAAATCTACCCGAGTCCCTGTGAAGGTGCTGCCTGGCTGGGAGTTTGGATCGCCGGGGTAATTATTTCTCATGACCAGGGCATTAACTTGTTGCTTCAAAGCAGCAGGAAAGCCCCTCCTTTGTTTTTTGTTTTTTTTTTTTTTTTGAACTTGGTTTATTTTACTTTTTAATCTAAACAGTCTCACAAATTAAAAAAAAGAAAAGGTAATTGACCAAGATGATTACAATGAACTTGAGTAGCAAACTGACCAAAAAAGAAGACCAAGAAGACCCTTCAAACTTAAATTTTTTTGGAAATCAAAAAAGAAGTAATCTAGAGCTACAACATTCACATTAATTATTTAACAATACTAATAATAAAAAACTGGACGAATATAAATATGAATATAGTATTCATAAGTGAATAAATAAATGAGTTCAGCAGATAAAACAAAAATATTAATAGTATAATTAAATAATAACAAGCATATTAGCCATATTAAATCTAAAAAAGGGGAAAACATGAAAAACCTGAAGCTCAGTATAGTTACATGAAATAAAAATTATCAAATGAATAAATAAAGCTCACAGCCAGACATTAGATCTTCATTGTATAAATCTGCTGTCATTGCCGCCACTCTTTGACCCACACAGCATTAATATTCCAAACAATCATCAGTGAGAAATCAGCAGGGGATTCAGTGTTTCAACCAGCGTTTAAAATGGATTCCACATTTCCAGAATTCAGTGGTGGTCTCATGTTTAGATGACTTTGGATTTCCAAAAATAAAGTGAGTCTCTTTGCTCGTAGGGCGGTAAAAGCGATGACATTTCTATCGGATGTGGACAGTGAGGGTGGCGAGACTCCAAACAAAGCAAAGAAAAGAGTCTGGTTGAGGAGACGATGTGGTTACTGTAAAATGTGTGAAAAAGTCCCTAATTTGTAATGTGGACACTTCGAATGGTTGTGCCTGCATAGATTTAGAGTTTGTACTCTTTTCAGACAGCTCATTATATCACTCATGTGTGAGATCAGCTGGTACTTTGACCCAATCAATGCAGCCAAACAGGAATGAAAGTTTAAAGTATTATCATTGTCATGATATATTGCTCTTACTTTTCCGACTAGTAAAACTAGTAGAACTAGTAGAACTTAATACAGTTGGTTTTCAGGATGGCGGGAGGTAAATAAAGGCATGATTGTCCCTGGACTGGTCACCATCACCATCTATCTTAGTGCTAAAGCAAAGAGACAAAGCTCCACACCTGCAGTCAGATTGTTACACATTAACTCGGCGACCGTGCCTTTGAAAAAGTGGAAAGAAACCGGATAATCCAGATTAACAAAAACTCCACGCAGACACTAGATCAAAACACTTTTTCTTGATCGAGACATCCAGTAATTGTGTATTTAAAGCTTCCTCTATTCCTGCCATGATACTTTCTGCAGGTTCACGTGTTTTTTGTGAACTTGATGCTCCTCCAGCAATGCCGTATTGTTTTGCTCTTCTGTTGTCTCTCCCGTGTCTTTCCACCGATACGTTTGTATCTGACTTTTGGAGAGAAAGTGGCCGGTGTGGAGGAAAACAAAGGAAAGGTGATCTAGTCGCCATGGAAGCAGCACAGTCTGACTTCACAGCTAACTGGATTTAACAGCACTCCCACTCACACCGCCCACCTTTATTCCCTCTGCAACATCATTTTTCAGCATTTGTTAACGTGGTTATTTATTCCAGTTCGTCTTGTTGTTCAACCGTGTTCTGTTAGAGCTGGAAAATCCAGGCCGCCGGTAGAAACACCTAACCTGGATTCACCGGCGTTCGCGTCCCATTTTCTCTGGCCTTTTAGAATGATAGTGCTCAGGCCTGAATTTAGGAAAGTGCTCCCCAAACACGTACTTGGACAAGCTGAAGAGCTGGCACTTTGTGTGATTAAAAATGCCAACCCAGGCGCCAATAGATGTTATTTCAGGTAAATGTTTCAGTGCACTCTTGCTGAAAAACAATTAAAACACATATTGAAGTCACTGGCATCAGTCTGATCAACCTCAGGCTCAAGGCAATGATCAAGGTTATTTATGATTTACAGCTGCTTCATTTTAATAGATCTAAGCACATTTAAAACAATTTTTATAGCCTGAAACTTGATATTTTGTTGACTTTAATATGCATTCAAAGACCTTACTATCCAGTTTACGGTTCATTCATCTTAGCTGTGCCCTTCTTAAGTGTGCAGTGTTGTGACATGTCACACACTGCACACTGCAGGTCTGCGCGTCTCTGGAGCTTGGAGCGAGCCACATTCCCGCTGTGAAAGAGCTCTGCAGGTCCCATTAACTGACCGGACGTCTGAGAGACTGATATTAAATATGCATAAGGCCACCGGGCGCGCAGACACACAAGCACTCTGTAGTCCGGCGCAGCGTGCGATGGGAGGGGCGTTTGGGGAAGAGGAAATACTCCATGTGTATTTACTCCTACAGCTTCTTTTTACACGTTGAGACTAATGGAAAGAGGGACTTGGAAGAGTCACTGCTGTGGCCTGCACTTATGCACAATGATACCAGTTTATCTCAAGTGCACTGCAGTGAAATAACAGTCCAATTCACTGGAAGAGATTAAGTGATATTGCAACTGCAGAATGTCGCCATAGCTTATCGCTTGGTCTGTGTTGACAGTTTTTATGTTTACTTTAGAGTTCCATTGGCTCGTTTTCAATTCCGTTTATGTAACGGAGATCCATTTACACACAGTCATAATCTCAAAGTAACTCTTGCTCATGTAACTCAAGCTCTTGATTTGAATATAGCTTAAAATAAAGTTCATAGAGTCTAGTTATGAAGTGAAAGCTCTCCGATCAAAAGAGGACCAACATGAAAATGAAATTGTTTAACACCTGCTGTCGAAGGCCCTGTTTTCACCTGGCACTGAGATTTATCTCGGGTGATCTGAGCACTGAGCAGATGTGGCAATTCCAGGCGTACGACCGTAATAATCCCTTTTCGTCTCTTCCCGGCCTGAAGCGGTGAGCGAAGGAAGCTCAGAAACAAACCAAAAACACTAAATAAACTCTAATACTAAATTATGTTGAACTAACAATGTATGTGCTTTATTTTCTATAGATAATTTGCAATGAAAGAGCAGATAAACGGCTTGGAGCTGTTGATTCCACCAATCTCTGATTAACACTGTAAATAAATGCTGTAAAAATAAACTAACCAGCGCCTTTTCATGGCAGCCACCTGGAGAGAATTTCATTCTTGTTTATAAACACACTGTAAATTAACATTCAGATTATTGGCGGAAACTGAAGAATGATGGAGTGCCCCACCTAAGGAAAATTACCACCAGCTGTCACGGCGTATGACGTGTTTTCCTGCTACTCCACTGTCACGAGCGTGTTAAAGATGCATATTGTTCTCACTACCGAACATATGCAATCGATTGAGACCACCTCGGGAAGTGGTCTGAATGAACACGCATGAATACGTATTGGTCCCTGTTCTCACTTGTCTTTAGGGCTCGACACTTGGATTCGGATCACTCGATACGCATTTTAATGCATTGATGAAAACAGGGCCTAAATGTGGTGGAGAACCCATAACAAATTAGTAAAATTATTAATTGCTGGACTGTGAATGGAGTCAAATGTCCTTAAAGACTGACATTAAAGATAAACAACTGGATAATGGGGACCTATATTACATTACTGAAACAGAATAGATTTAATCCACACGTTCCAGACACTTGTGTGAAATGTCGTACTCATAAAGGCAGTATCTGTATCCGCTCCGTCTGGGAATATGAGAAAAGGAGTTTCCTTTACATCATCATGATCTGCGTTATAAACAAAGGATTTTCAGTTCTTGTGCAGGTTTCACACCAAATCAACTGTTTATCGTAGCTTCTAAGAGGAAATATCTGTGTTTTGTACTGCTGAAGTGAGAATGTTGTACTTTTTTTTTTTTTTGAAAATGAGTTATTCTGTCCTGTTTGATTCTGTTGATATACAAACTTGATATAAATTTCTTCACAAAACCCCAGAGACCGACATTGTAACTCATTCCTACCAGCAATCACAAAAAAAAAAAAAAAAATCCTTAAATCAAGAAGACTTCTCAGTCTGTTCTAGCTCTTTATCAGAGCTGTGCAGGAGTGGAGACTCGGTGGCATGCTGGTAATTATGCACATAAAAATTAAGGAAATAGATTAAAAAACACTTGTTTTTCGCTGTTTTTACTTTTGTTTCCAAAACTCAGAGTCTGAAATCCTGTAAACTGGATGAAGTGATTGGATCTCAGTGTGGACAGTAGACGCACACATTGATACCAGAAGGAATTGGAGTTATTTCTTATAGTTACCACTGAAGTTGAGAATCTTTAATCCAGATGTGTATGAGTTGAGGTGGTTGTTTTGAACCAGGTCATCTGTTCACTGAATTTCACCCTGTGGCAGATGAAAGGCTTTAGCTCCCAGTGAAACTCAGTCCTTGTTTGTAAGACAACATTTTCAGGAAGACGACTTTGTTTGTTTACATGGCAACAGAGCTGGGAGCAAATGAATGGCTCTTTTTCAAGACTGCTTCAAAATCCAGCACAGTGCCCTTGGTTTATGTGTAAATATTGAACATTTCTTTTTTTTTTTTCTTTTTTTTTTTTTTTTCAAAACTGCAACACTGCACATGCAGGATTTTTTTTTAAGTTTGCTGCTGACACGCTTTTTTTTTTTCATTTACACGACAATGTTTCAAATGAAAATGCATCTTTTGTGATTTTGTTGTAGAAAAGTTGCATGTTTTTAAATCGAAGTCTGTTTACGCTAAAAACAATGTAGCTTTCAGCTGCAGAGTTTGACATTTCCATGTTACTGCCATCATTTCGTGAACTTGAAAGTTTTCCGAAGTTGGAAAAGCGGTGCAGCTTCCAGTCCATGGTTGTCATGTAAACAGGGCCTCGCTGTTTGACTTGTAGCCTCAGGAGATAATCTAGAGAAGTTTTATTAGATGGTCACGTCTAGGTTGGCTACATGACTGGGATACAACCGACGGGCATTAATTCATCCCTCTTTTGTGGTGTCTGCTTCTCTTTATACTCATTCCCTCTGTCCTCTTTTTAATTTGCTTCTCTGTTTGCTCCTTCAAGTCAATTAGCTTCAGCGATATCTTTGTTTCTCCTTATCTCTCTGTGACAAATGCTGCGTTAATTGTGTTGCCGTTGCCTTTTGTCCGGCCGCTCTGCGTCTCATCTCTCCCTCCATCCCTCCATCCCTCCATCCCTCCATCCCTCCATCCCTCCCTGACCGATAGAGCGTCTGGAGCGTCTCCGTCAGGTGACGGCTCTGGAGAAGACGCTCCAACACGTCACGTGACCGAACCTTCATCAAAGGAGTAATTAGCTCATCATATCCACCAGAGATCAGTCACTCTCAGAGGAATACGTTTCATCTGCAAGGAAATAGAAAAATGTCTAATTTGAGTGATTAATTCACAGCAAATGAGTCTTTGGATTTAAAGGGAGTTGGTTTGTTTTTTTTTCTTTGTTTGGGTTTGATGCCACAGTCTGAATATTGAAAGTTTCATTGACTTTAAATTTAGAGGTACCGTGTCCTGAAGTAGTGCTGCACAATTCCACCATGATATTGCAAAAGACCGAACTGCAATGTGTTCTTGCGTTTCTCCATATTTGGACAGTCGGATGAAGTCTTACATCGTTTCACTTCATTATTTCAACATGATGAAACTAGACAGAAATCAGAATATTACATTTAAGGAAAACTAAAGTCAACAACCACTCCACGTCTGAAACCCTGTTTGCAGGGGCTGCAGATGTGATCAATACAAGATTACATGATTGGTCCAAGAGGAGAAAGGCACAGGCACATCAAATCATATCTCTGCGGCAATCCTTGATAACATTATCACCTCTTGAATGATTAACTGACAGTGCAGCTGCCCTGTAAGGCGTTCATAGCACCGTTCAGACAAACGGTTTTTAAAGTCAAGCGAAGGTTGTGTGAAAAATACAAGAACGTGATTGATGTAGAGGAAGAGAAGCTGATCAGAACCATGTTTTTAATAAGAATTGTATCAATAATGAGCAGAATGTGGAGGAAATTTATCCTTCAGCCATCTGTAGCAGTCTTGGTATTTTCTGTGGTCCGGTTACTGTTGTGGAAAATATTTTATAGTTTTCTTTGACATTTTTAAATGTAATTAATAAAGAGCAGGTAAAACATCAGGCCAGTGTCCTGTATATCAAACAGTCTGAACAAAATCCACATCATGTCATCATGAATCATGTTTTCCCGCCAGGTACCAACAGTGGGGACTTCAACCATTTCCCCGAAGACCCCGAGTTCGCAGACATCATCCAAAGGGCGGAGCACGCCATCGAGAGCGGCGTCTTTCCAGAGAGGATCTCCCAGGGATCCAGCGGGAGCTACTTCGTCAAAGACACGAAAGGGGTGAGCTGAAGAAAACCCAACAGTCTCAAGCCTGAAGAGGAGAAAACCGGGAAAACGTTTAACTCTGATTAGAACATTTACACAGCATTAGTTCAGATTTCTGGGTAAATAAAAACGTGGTTTTGTGGATGTTTGTGCGTCCCGAGATGAGTCAGTCAGCCTCAGCGATGAAGTGATAGTGTGGGACGAACAGGAAGTGGAGATTGACTAAACAATGCAGTGAAAGATGGTCTGATGATGACTGACAGCCACCCAGCATGATCACAACAACAAGCAGCAGCCGGGAGGGAATATCGATCCCTCACTGCGACAACGCGTTTCCTGTGTTTATCTGAAACATCAACACTCCAGTCCTTGTCGTCTGACATGTTTTACCCTGCTGCAGAAAATTATTGGAGTTTTCAAACCAAAGTCAGAGGAGCCGTACGGTCACCTGAACCCGAAGTGGACCAAATACTTTCACAAGGTATCAGTCTGTAAACCGTCACGGAAGCTTTTCAGCACACTTTTTTTCAGTATGTCGACACTCTGAATCCTTTCTCTCCTCCTCAGCTGTGCTGCCCGTGTTGTTTCGGCCGAGGCTGCTTGCTACCGAACCAGGGCTACCTGTCGGAGGCCGCCGCCTCCCTGGTCGACACCAAGCTCGGCCTTGGAGTGGTTCCCAAAACCAAGGTGTGGCTCTCATTTGCATGGGCGCTGCGTGTTTGTGTGCAGGCTTGATTATATAATTTGTCGTTCTCTCAACTGAATGCGGATGTGGATGTGACTGCTCACACAGCTCTTCTGAACATTCGTTTCTCAGGTGGTGTTCTTGGCCAGCGAGACGTTCCACTACAACGCCATCGACAGAGCAAAGTCCAGGGGGAAGAAGTACGCCTTAGAGAAAGTCCCCAAAGTGGGCCGACGTTTCCACAGAGTGGGCCTGCCCCCCAAGGTAACGGAGATCTTTACGCTTCACTGATTTCTCATATCAGTCCATCAATCACGAAGTTGAATGCGAAGCTCCTGACGTGCGGCTCAGTGCAGCAACACGATCAGATGAACGCACGAGCAGAAGTGAACAAAGATTAAAGTAAAAAGGAAAAGGGAAATGTGTATGTTTTCATGGGGTGAATTTATTTAGAAAGTTAAATAAGTTGAATTTCTGACTGACTAATCATGTTTTGGACAGCGGCTCACCTCCGGGTCGATACTGTGAAGTTACCTCAGTTAATGATCAATCAGCTGGGTCGTAGTCAAATTCAGCTCTGCAGAGCCACTAATAACTCCATTCATTTCTTAATATTAGTCACAGGAAGTGGAAATGTCAGAGGCGTTTTGTTGAATTGACCGTTAATTTTATTAACACCTGTACCAACCAAAAATGTAATAATGGTCCAATAAATGATAGTAATATTATGATTGTGGTCATTTTGAATATAATCGAGCCAATGATTCCACCAATCAATCATGGCTGAGCGAGAGGGCTGCAGAGGGGATCTTTAATAAATTAATATTATAACTGTGCCTGGAAAAAAGGTTTTGCTGGAAGAAATCCAGTCTTGCTATGTATTATTGACTGCAGTTACTATATGAAACATTTTGCTTTGTACAATAATAGCTCAGTTATCCTGTTATACAATTGGGAACTTATTACTTAATTGTCTTTAATACATTTAAATTAGCCAAAAATCTAACTTTGTTGTCTTTCTTCCATTTAAAATAGCTAAAATTATTATTTTATTGGTCGTGCCAACGTGATAAATTGCAAGCATTAATTCAAAAAGTTGGATGATTGAAGATAACAAGACAATATAAAACAATAAAAAAAATTACTTTAAATGTTTTATATCACCCTGAGCTATGACGTTTTAGCTTTTCATAAAAAGCAAAAGCTTTGATCCTTCTTCTCTCTGTTTCTGTTAGAAATGCCATCCTTTCCTTTTCTGTCTCTCTTTTTCTTCCTGGTAAAAAGACATTTTTTTCTCTAACTGATGCTTTCATATGTAGAACGTTAAGGTTTTTCTCCTTTATAGTAATATAAAAAGCTCCATTCTCTGTCAGTAAAACTGAATTTAAAAAGGACAATAAAGTGTTTATAGACCTGTTCAAACAACATGCATTGTGATTTTACTCCCCTACAACACACACACACACACACACACACACACACACACACACACACACACACACACACAGCAGCTGCTGTTTCATCACCAGGACATGCGTGTGGCGTTCTCTCAGAATAGCTGCAGCCTCGGTGGACGGCAGTGAAAAGAATGGTGCCAGGCGTTTTTTGTGTGTTTTCCTGGAAGACGCTTTGCTTCAGATAAATAGGTCAGAGTCGGTGGAAGTGTTTTTATGGCCCCGTCTCTATCAGAGGCCCGAGTGTATGTTCACGCCTTGCTTTGAGAGCTGTAATCACGTCGTAATTCTAGTCTTTAAGCAAACACACAGTTTGTCACGGGACCGATGTGTCCTCTTCCAGGTGGGCTCCTTCCAGCTGTTTGTGGAGGGCTACCGCGAAGCAGACTACTGGCTGCGGCGCTTTGAAGCCGAGCCGCTGCCGGAGAACATCAGGAAGCAGCTGCAGTCGCAGTTCGAGCGGCTGGTGGTGCTGGACTACGTGATCCGAAACACAGGTGATCCGTCGTCAGCCGCGCACGTCCCGGTGCCAGATTCCACGGCAACCCACCAGAGGCCTCACAGACCTGCTAATGAGCACGTTTACCTGCAGAAAAAGACCAGATTTCTAGAGTAATGAGATCGGTCTGGTGATCAGTGACGATCGGGTCTGTTCCTGTATGGAAACCTGCTGATGTGATTTATTTAGTATTTTTGAGAAAACATTTGCAGGCTACATTCATGAAGTGTCTTCAGTTTAGACATATAATATGATGTTTTTCACTTTTATGGCCATTTTTAGAGTTTGTTTTTTTTTTTTTTTGTAGATTAGCCGCTTTATTTATAGTAGCTGTGCATTTCTAATCCAGCAGTTTTAGCGATACGTGCCATTTTTTCTTCATTTTTTTCCTTGTTTATTAATGTTTGCCGTTTTTATTCTTTTTTTCTTTTCCAGGTGAAACAACCTGAAGCCATTTTAATCTTTTAGTTGGACAATTTTTACATTTTTTTTTTAAGCATTTGTCTCCATTTTTATCTCTTTGTGGGAATTCCAGCTGTTCTTTCTGCTTTAGCTATTTTGCCTTCTTCAGCCGGAGATTGGACAGAATGCAGATAAAACAAATCTGTAGAGAGAGAGTTTATTTCCATTCCATGCTCTGAATGCTTGCGGAGCCGCAGGTTGCAGACCCCCGGTCGAGGCCGCGCACCGTCTCTCATCTGCATTCAGACGGGGTCGCTTCAGGTCCCAGCAGCGCGGGTGAAAATGGCCGGACCTTTTTTTCTTATTTGCCTTTGTCTTCCTTTGCAGACCGAGGGAACGACAACTGGTTGATCAAGTACGAGAAGCCAGGAGATGGAGGAGGAGGAGGAGGTGGAGAAAAGGTGTGGCCGCATGTAGTTAAATCTTTATATATCTAAGGCGTGATCACTCCGTTGTCAAAACAAAATCATCCTGCTGCACTGTGGATGTGAACATCCGTTATTAACTGCGTCACGGGTCGCAGCTGGTTATTTTTAATCTGATTGTTTTTGCTCGTCTGTGTCTCGTACACACCTCCACAAACACACACTCCATGCTCCGTTGCTCGTTCGTACGCAGGACACGCGCAGCCAGACAATAGTTTGAGTTTGCAGCTGTGGAACACGCCGGTGCTCTGGTGGCCTGACGGGCGAGAGCAGCTCAGCTATGACCATAAATCATTGTTTGCGGAGCGTCGACGGATCACGTCCGTGTGATCGATCGGTGTTTAGAACGATGATCAATGATGGGCAGTCATTAGTAATTCAGCTCCTTAATGCCGCCGCAGGATGCAGAGTGGCCAGAGAGCTGCCCCGACTCCTGCATCAAGATCGCAGCCATCGACAACGGCCTGGCCTTCCCCTTCAAACACCCGGACGAATGGAGAGCCTGTGAGTTCAGCTCTCCGGTTACCCGGGTTACGCCTTCACAACATCTCATTTTCCTTTTTAGCTTTTAATCTGCATCCTATTATTCACATCAATAAGAGCAACTTAATATTTACTTTCTTTTTGTTTTGAGACTCAAATATAGTTGCAGATTCTGAGATTAATTAACTTCAGAACAGGTCTATGATTTCAGTTTAGTATTGCTGAATTTAAGAGGCAGTTCATTCCGGATCAAATGTTCTGTCTGAGCAAACGAACCTTTCTCCTCCATCAGACCCGTTCCACTGGGCCTGGCTCCCTCAGGCCAAGGTGGCCTTCTCCCAGGAGACCAGAGACCTGGTGCTGTCCCGCCTCTCGGACATGAACTTCGTCCAGGACCTCTGCGAGGACCTCTACGAGATGTTCAAGGTGCTCCTCACGGCTTTCCCTTTTCCCTAAATGCCAGACTTTCTGCTAAAATGCAAAACGATGCGAAAAGTTGTCGCATAAACTTGGTGTAAGTACACTCAGATGTCACGACGCACATAGAAAACACACACACACACATACACACACACACTTGTGCGTGCATGTGGGAGTGCAAACAGCTCTGCTCTGTTTGGCTTGTTGCAGCTCTACAAACAGAAGCAGCCGCTCTTTGAGTTTTTAACGGCTAACTTCAGTTTTTTTTGTGCCTCCAGACAGATAAAGGCTTCGACAAAACAATGTTTGAGAGACAGATGTCAGTTATGAGAGGACAGGTGAGTGTTGCCGTCCAGTTCACTGCCTGATGAAGTGTGTGTGTCTCTCTGTTCGGTGCTGTCCACGTGTTCGTTCACCTCACGCTCCATCAGCTTCCTCTGTTTTCACAGCCTCGCCTCTCCAGTGTTTGTCTTCTGGTCTCACCTGTTTTTCTGTCTCGTGAATTCATCGTGTTGTTACGGCTTTTTCTGCGAAAGAATAGCAGCTTCAACGTGTAACTTTAAAAACAGCGCCACATACAAACACGGATCGGTTTATTTTGCAGTGGCACTCGGCGGTTATGTAATTGTGATTGAGCTCTTTCCATTGCTTGAGCGAGTTTTATGAGAGTGCGGCTGCCCTCTGCCCTTCCAGTTCTTCTCTCATTGTCTTGCTTGTGAACCAGTTTTCTCACTTTCCTTTTCTGTGGTATGCTCAACATTTTTTCTTGGAGTTTTTTGAAGAAACTGATGAAAAATCAGTTTTAGTCTGTCAAGGAAAAGTCAAGTTTGATGATCACATAATAATAGTGAACTTGTCACATAAACCTAAAAAAACACAACAGGATACAAAAGTCAACCTGCAGAACGACAAAATATAAAGTGAAAAGTTCTGAATTTTTGCTAAAACATCCCAGTTAAGCTCCTTGTGATATTTGACCTTCTAAATCTTTATTTTAGAAGGAAAACATGTTTTTTATATGAGATTAGACAGTTTTAAATGTTTTTGTTTGGTTGGAATCTTATCAACACTGGGTCAATGTAATCAATAAGATGTAAAGTAAGTGAAGCGTAAAGTTGTGGCGTTATTCAAAACGTCAGGATCTTGTGTATAGAAGTTGGTGCTTATACTTGTTCTTTAAAAGAAGTGATATCGGCACTTCCCTTGTTCTTTTTCTTATGTTCAATATGTTTGTGGGGTTTTTAAATCTGACCTGGCTCCCTGCTCGTCCTCAGGTGTTGAACCTGACCCAGGCGCTGAAGGACGGGAAGAGCCCCATCCAGCTGGTGCAGATGCCGCGGGTGGTGGTGGAGCGCAGCCGCTCGGGCGGGCAGGGCCGCGTGGTCACGCTGGGGAACGCCTTCACGCAGACCTTCCACTGCAAGCGGCCCTTTTTCTCCTCCTGGTAGCCGACGGAGGCTCGGCGGAGAGCGTAGGAAGCTGGGCTTCAGCCCCGCAGTGAGGGAGAAGATGAGATTATCAGGAGGAGCTGTCGACGTTTTGTCCCTCGCAGGGGAAGGAATAAAGAGGGCGACGTGGATGAAGCCGTTTCTGTGGCGTTGCGGATGATCGGAGGTTTTTGTGGCGAGCGCGGGGAAGCGTGGGAGCCGGAGAGATTAGCATAGCACCGTCTCTGACTGAGACCTCGCGGCGGTTTGTGCTCACCACGGTGACTCGATTGGATAATCGGCTTTTCCACAGAGGTGAGCTTTGTTTATTGTTAGGAAGCAGATTTTTTTTCTTCTTCTTTTTCCACACACAGGTCTGGTTGTGAGGTCTGTCAGTGCAGTCATGGCCAAAGAGGAGCCACAGATACCAGAAGGGTGTGGAAATCTCTACACAAAGTGTTTCTCTCTCGCTCTCGGATGAGATTATCCCTCAGCTGGGATGAAGTCAAAAAATATTTGCTTTGCCTTGCAGGATTACTTATTGAAATGTAGATGTGCACTTTCACTGCAGGAAGTGTTTTTTTTTTTTTTTTTTCTTTTCCATCCAACTGGGTCAAACCACGTGTATCCAACAACAGTGTCTTCAACTGCGTACTGCCAAAATCTGCTTCGAGGGAGATCCACCGAAACTTGAATCTGGAAGAGGAGGAACAGGAATTTAAAGCGTTGCTTGAATGTAAATCTGTTTACGGTTTTTACACAGATTCTCACTCCGAAACATTTCATTTACGACAGACTGCTGTCGGAAAGAGACTTCTCGTCACGATGAATGTATTTGTCGTTTGTATTTAATTGCTCTTGAACCTCATGGCATGAGGGACGGTGACTTCCCTTTATATTACACAATGTGAAAGAATAAAAAAAAACAAAAAAAAAAAAACTTGATTGAGGACAATGTTTAACTTTGCTCGACGCCGTTGTGTTTTCTTATCTTATGTATGCATCTTGAAATTTTTAATCCAACTCAGTGATTGTACGAGAAAAATTGTATATTTAAGAGATAAAAAAAAAATAAAATTTGGCACATTCACATATTTGTTTTGTCTTTCTTTCTGCACAAAGTTTAATAGTAATACATGCGTGCATATATACTGTTCATGCACACAGTTAAAATCAATGGTTCACGCAGCAATCGATAAAAGATTGGGTGAGGTACATGATTTAAATTGAAAGTAATACAAAGCCAGCACAAATATTACATAAATATATGTATGTGACATTTTTCAGACAGTAAAAATAAGCCCTCATTACTTATTTGCTTATGTTTGTTTTATAAATATTGTAATTGGAGAAAATCAGTTCCCAGTGGAGCCTCTGATGAGCAGATGTTGAAAACGTGCATCAATCACCTGCCCTCATTAAAAAAAATAAAAACCTGCCCATAATCCATGTGCACATGAAAACACATGCACAGACACACACTGGCACTTTCTCACATGGTCACCGTGAGACGGCACGCATCTGCTGAGGAGCTCAGCCCCGAGAAGCTGAAATGATGCAATAGTGCAGTGTGATTGTGAAGCCAGTGGATTCAGAGCTCAACACCGCCCCCCTGTGGAGACATGCGCCCGGAACCTGAGTTCAATGGGTTCAGATTGACACAAACTCTGGATGCTGTAATTTCCTCTGGTTGAGGTCATCTGAAAGCATGAGTAAACACACAACTACTTTATGTCAGATTCCCTCTGTTTTCTCTACTGAACCCTAATATTACAAAACTCTATTTGGGTTGAAGATTCCATCTTCAACCCAAATCTTAATTGACAAAACTTAAAATGACCATCTAAAGATTTGCAAAATCCCCACAAACATGTTTTCTTGATATATAATTATATAATACTTTCATGTAATTTTCTTCAAACTTTTGGAAATTTGAGTAAAATCCACCTAAAAAAATATTTCTTAGCTTTGCCATCAAAGAAACTCAAAACAAGTTGGCACAGAAATCCTAAAGCAAAGATGTGTGAATGAGTTTCTCTAAATGTAGAACAGACATCCCAACTTCACATGTATGAGCGAGTTAAGTTTTTTCAGAGATTGTTTTTTGTATGTTAATGTGAATTTCCTTGTGGATGTTACCAAGACAACAATAATCCCCTCTGATTCAATAGAAACCTCTCAGGAGAAACTAAATAGAAAACAGTGATAGATTGTATTAAAGGGCTGCAATATGGTGTGTAATTCAGGGTTTTGTTGTTTATTATAGGTTTATCTCTGCTATAATCCTGAGCATGAAGAAAAATGTATTAAAAATTAATTTCTTTTTAATTTTTCATGATAATGGTTTACAAATAATGAAACCCCAAATATCAGTGTCTCAGAAAATTTGAATATTACATAAAAACAATAAAAAAGGGTATTTAAAACAGAAATGTAAGGCTTCTGAAATTTCTATGCGCTCAGTCGGGCTGTGCTGACTGAGGACTTCAGGAAACACAGTGGAGCAACAGCCCATATCATACCAGACTGCAGAAACTTCACACTGGAGTTCGAACAATTTGGATTCTGAGCCTCTCTGCCAGAGGCAGAGCGTGGGTCTCAGTACAGAGGGAGCATTTTCGACGGGCCCTTATGATAGTAATTTTACCATTAAAACAATCCCTCATGCTACCATCAAACAACACACTAATGCTCACTTTTATTGAGCCAAGCAAACCTATATGCCTCAGAAAGCAGAATAAAGTCACAAACCAGTTCACAAACTTGTTCTGAAGAACAAATACACATATGCACGCACACACACACACACACACACACACATACATATGCAGCCTGACAGGTGTCAATCTCAGAGCGTCCGCTGTCCATGGTGCTGAAAACTCAGATAAAAACTCACTGGCTAAATCTGTATCTTCTTTGATACAGCTTAAATGTAAAATGAACACAGCTGGTCTAAAATTGCACGATCTATTCAGATAGACATAGACACAGCTATATTTTTGGAATTCATGAATATTAACAAAAATAAAATAGACTCAGCGGTCTCTTATAGTTGAGAGCAACACAAGGCACATTCAAATAGCCAGGTGTTTAAGACCACAGCGTTCTGATAAAGATAATATTTTTGAAGGTTTCACTGACTCACCAGTGGCTCCGATGTTAGGTTTTGAGTAGTATCGCTAGCAGCTAGCATAGTGTTTAGCATACTGTTTAACTTCCCTCCAAAGAGTTCAGATCAAGAGCAAAAGAAAAAACTGGTTCATGCCGCACAGCCAATCAGCGCTGGCTTACAGCTCTGATGCATTCATGGACAGTCGTAATGTAAGAATTGACAAATTGGAGCCCACACTCATATGCGTATACCTTCTCGCACACACTGCACATTTTATTATAATAATTCATTTACGAGTAAATGTGAACACATCACATGAAACAGGCCCTATGACCTTGTGGGCCCTGGGGCGACCCCCCCTTGCCCCCACTCTGGCTCCGCTACAGCTCTCTGCTCTTCCTCCAGACTCTGGGACCTCTACATCCAAATAATATGCAAAATTTACTTTCATCGAAAAAAGGACTTTGCTTTAGACGACTGAGCACCAGTCCAGTTCTTTTGTCCACAGCCCAGGTAGGTTCTGATGCTGTCTCTTGTTAAGGAGCTGCTTGACACTAGAGAAGCCACATTTCTATCCCAGGTCTAGGACTGGTCCCTGTGCAGCAGCTCTTGATGCACTCCAGCCTCAGTATGCTCCTTGTGAAGCTCCAACAAATTCTTGTATGAAGTTTGTTGACAATCCTCTCAAGGCAAAGGTCATTTCTTTTGCTGGTTCACCTTTTCCTATCACTATTTTTCCTTCCAATCGACTTTCTATCAATATGTTTGGATACAGCACTATGTGGCCAACCAGCTTTCCTAGCAATGACCTCCTGCGGCTTCCCCTTCTTGTGGAGGATGTCAATGACTGTCTTCTGGCATCTGTCAAGTCAGCAGTCTTTCCTGTGACTGTGCAGCCTCCTGACCCAGACTAAGAACATTTAAAGGCTCAGGAAACCTCTGGAGGTGTTTTGAGTTAATCAACTGATCAGGGGGGTAACACCATTTGCCACCTATTGACTTTCCAAAACTGAACAATTTCACAATACTCCAATTTTCTGAGACAATGCATTCTGGTTTTTCACTATCTGTAAGCCATCATCATCAAAATGCAAAGAAATAAAGGCTGTCATCTTTCTGTATACCATGAGCCTATATAATATATGGATTTCACTTTCTGAAATGAGAGACAAAACATATTGAATATTTTAATAATTTAATATTTTTTTTTAGATCTTCTTGCAGTCATCTTTATGCTGTGAGAACAGAATTTTTATCACCAGGAATGCTGGTTTCATAAATATGTCAATTGGTGTTGCGTTGATCACAAGAATTGTAATATATCCTACTGAAATGGCAAAGGTTTTCTCTGAAGTGCCTTCTCCAGAACTGGTTGTTGTGCGTAATTATCCCCACTAGATGGTGTAAGTTTCTTCTCCTGCTGGGCTTCATTGAATGGGACTTGAGTGTTTGTCAGAGGTGAGTGCTGCACAGTGACCAGACTGTCAAAATATGCAGACACAGATGACTCCTGTATGAGTTCAATCTAAACAGACTTCATATAGACATGAGCCATTTTTTCACCCCTGCTGGAGGCTGAACTCACGTTTCAAAGCAAAAACCAAGATGCTGCAGGCTTCCTGCATCAGACTTTAATTTGACCTCATGAAAAGAGAGGAGAAAACCCCACTAACCCACTTTGAAGCTTGTCAATATTTACCACGATGCAGAGGGTTTTACTCGCAGTAGTTTTTGTCTTTACGCAGCCGGTGCGCGCGGAGAAGTGCGCGTCCCGGTGCGATGTGAGCTTGTGTCCGAGCCCCAGCTGCCTCGGGGGATACGTCCTGGACAGATGCAACTGCTGCCTGGTGTGCTCGCCCCGAGACGGAGACCCCTGCGGCCGGAAGAACGACCTGCCGTGCGGGGACGGCCTGGAGTGCCGGTGGCCGCTCCGGCTCCAGGCCGGACGGCGGGGGCGCGGCTCCGCGGGGGCCTGCCGGTGCAAGACGCAGCACCGAGTGTGCGGAAGCGACGGGAAAACCTACAGCAATGTGTGTAAGATGAGAGCAGCCAGTCGAAAGGCTGTGAACAAGGGGAGAGAAGCAGTTATCCAGGCGCACAAAGGACCCTGCGCGCCCCAGGGAGCAGGTAGGATCCCGAGGTTTACTGGAGAGTCACAGTAAGACAAAGGCTGGCTGTAAAACTACCGAGGACTGAGTCATTTTGCTTGATTCATGATGCAGTTAAGATGGGATGTTTGAATATTACAATGAACTTAATGGAAGCTGTTGGTTTAAAGAAAAAAAATTTTTTTTACAGGAAACAAGATAAAAGCACTATTTTCTTTGTTATCAAACTTTATAATATTCTTTATGACAAAAATATTCTTTGTTTCATCAAATGTCTGAAAACGAAAAAAAATAAAAACTGATTCAACTTATTGACTCTACTGAATTAAAATTTCTGTAATTAAAGTACAAGCAAAATTATAGAAAAGGGTTTTTTAGACATCTTGAACCCTTTTGGGAGATGGGTCCAGTGCAGGCACGCACACACACACTCACACACACTAAGATTTTTTTGGGTACGCTTCCATATATCACAGTTTTAGTTCACATCAATAAAATGACAGTAATATATTTAAAGAGGGTCGACTTGTTAAACATTTCCTTTGCTGTACAATCGTGTGTCATCTGCATATGAAAAGTTCTTGGACTATATGCCAGCAGTTGGATGTTTATTGTAAACAATTACATCCCCTGAATTAAATCTTGAGGTAAAACATAAAATTCTATTGCATCGGGAAAGATTAAGAAAACCAAAACTTCCAGGACCGTGACGGATAAAGATCCAGACTCAGCTTGTGTCGTAATCTTGAAATCAGTTTTAGATGTTCCAAAAAATTTCAAATAGAACAGTTTAAAGTCTTTATCAAATCTTATTCATTCCTTTTAAAACTAATTCTGGAAGAACAGGAAGTGTTGGCATTCATGAATTAATTCATCTTTAATCAAATGGAGTCAAACACTTTGTGATGTATTCAAGGAGTCCATTATCATCAAAACAGTGATTTAATGCAGCTTCAGTGGAGGATGTGGTGTGTAAATGTGTGACTTTTGTGCAGGGCGATCTCTGGTCCATAATCCCAGCAGCCCTCGCTATAAGTTCAACTTCATCGCCGACGTGGTGGAGAAGATCGCCCCAGCCGTGGTCCACATCGAGCTGTTTGTGAGGTGTGTGTGCGGAAGCACTTACCAGGACAAACACACACAGCTGTGAGAAAATCTACAGTGAAGAGAGTTTATTAGACATCTGAGTAATGATAAGAGCGACATTGTCTTTGTTTCTGTGCAGACACCCTCTCCTGGGTCGTCACATGCGTCTCTCCAGTGGTTCTGGATTCGTGGTGACCCCCTCTGGTGTGATAGTGACCAACGCTCACGTGGTGACCACGGCCGAGTCGGCGAGCGGGAGGCCTCAGCTGCGCGTCCAGCTCCACGACGGAGACGCGTACGAGGCGGCGGTCAGAGACGTTGACAGCAAGGCAGACATCGCCACCGTGAAGATCAACCCCCAGGTGAGACGGCCGCATCCTGACGGGGTTTGACAGCTTCCTGTCAGACGTCTTTCATGAACACGAGCTCTGTGACTCACAGGCGCCGCGCTGATGTGTGTATTCTCACACTCATACCTCAAATTTTTGGACGGTTTTGTAAGCTTTAATCTTCAGCCTTCCGTCCTTCTGTACTCACTTTATCAAACTACTGAACAAATTTTGACTGGATGCTGCTCTTAACAGCAGCTCTACTCTTCTTAACTTTCATTTATTCACTTTCTGAAGATATTCTAGTTAGAAGATGACATACAGAACAGTGTTATTTTGGCAAATTGAATTCCAATATGTCCCCTCCGATGAAGCCATCTCATCAAAAAGGCCCTTGGAAAAGAAAAAAAAAAAAGGCCCTGAGCATGAAACTGTGGAAAGGTGAGGTGGAGCAAGCAGCAAAAAAAATCCTTGACATCAAGACAAATATCCTCAAATGTCTAAAAATCCAAACACGGAGAAAAATCTGGAGCACAGGGGACGTTGAAACAAAGACAAAACAGCAAACAAAACACAGAAGAAAAGCCCAAACCTCAGAATAACACAAGAACACTGAACGTGAACCATGACATTCATGAACTGCAAGAATCAAGCTAAATGATTAAAATTGTGTCATGAAAACTGTTCTTTCTGATTTGATTTTCTCCAATCTGATTGAAATCCCATGTGAACAGTGCATCACATTGCTTCCTACTATCAGACCAGTGGGTCTAAAGAGAAAAACAGCAGTGGCAAAGCTCTGCTGAAGGATCTACGTTAGAAATAGTACTGATCGAGGAGAATGCCCCATTGGTGTTTCCGTGTCAGAATAAACACACTTTAAATAATCTAGAAAACAAAACAATCATAAAAGTCTGTAGACTGCCTGGTGAAGCTTCTGCTTTTTGTGCTTCTGCCTTGTGACCAATGAATATCATCCTATAAATTATTTGAATTAGTGTATTGCAGGATTTTTTGTGAATTTATTAAAAATGATCTTACTGTTGATTATGTTCATGTTTAGAATTCTGTCACTTTGAATTTGCCGTGCGTGAAGCAGAGAGCATGTTCACGTCATGGTAATAGTATTTTGGAAGCTCATTTGCTGGATGAGATTGATCCAGTGTCTGAAACGGCAGGCTTGAAAACATACAAAACATTGTATCTGTCTGCCGTGTCGCCGCCTCCTCTCCCTCACTGCTATTTGTGTGTTTTCACGCTTTGGGAGCAGAAGAAGCTTCACGTTCTGTCTCTGGGCCGCTCGGCCGAGCTGAGGCCCGGAGAGTTCGTGGTGGCCATCGGCAGCCCGTTCGCCCTGCAGAACACCGTCACCACCGGCATCGTCAGCACGGCGCAGAGAGACGGCAAAGAGCTGGGCATCAAGGACTCGGACATGGACTACATCCAGACCGACGCCATCATTAACGTGACTGCACACACACACACACACACACACACACACACACACACACACACACACACATTGAGTTAAAGGGGCAGATCAATGTAAACATAAAATTCATGTTTTATTCTTTAATGCAAATAATTGAGATGCAACAAAAGTAATCAGAGAGAAACTACTCTTGTATGACTTAAAGTTGTTACTTTGTAACCACATTAAATTGCACTATTGAGGCATTTGATTCAGTTTACATGAAAAATATATCGACTCATATCAAAACATGACACAAGAATTTATATTTAAAAAAATGAAACATTGGTAAACAGCTTCAGATAAGAAGAAAGAACTTAATGCATTCTAAAATACAGATTAAAGAGAAGAACTGTCTGTTTACAATATGTATATTATACTTTAGTAGGAGTACATACTAAAAATCTTACGAGTGAATGAATTCAGTGATTGAAGTTACTTAACCACAAAAACTTTTTCTTTGTACAAAGCTTTATATTTGAATCTGTAGTATTTTTTTTGAAGGCATCTTATTTTAAGTTCATCTAACAAACTAAAAGCCTTCAAACTATAACGTTCTTACATAAAAGTAAAACTTTACCCATTTGAAACTATTGGTAGTTTTTTAAATGGGTTAAAACGGTGTGTCTGTGAACTCAAATTTATTTCTGATTTCGTAAATTAAATACATATCCATAAATACACAATAATTCCATCAATGTTTTTCTAATGTCTGGATGCTGAATTAACGTTGTGATTATTTTTGTTTCATGCCTGTGAGAAGTACGGTAACTCTGGAGGACCTCTGGTTAACTTGGTGAGTGATTTTATTGATTGTATTGATTATGGGAACTTCTTCAGTGGCTAAAACATTATTATTTAAAACGAGAAGAAAAAAGGACAAAAATTCACTCAGTTTTAATTATTCCAGGAACCCACCCTGTGTTTTTATGTTGAGCTACACATCATCTGGCGTGGCGTGTGTCTGGAGGTGTGTTTGTTTCCACAGGACGGGGAGGTGATCGGGATCAATACTCTCAAAGTGACGGCAGGGATCTCCTTCGCCATCCCATCGGACCGGATCAGCCGCTTCCTCTCAGAGTCTCAGATCAAACACAGCAAAGGTGAGTTCCTCTAATAATCCTAACGTCGAAATGCTGACTGAGAAGTCTTTAATGTGATAATTTGATGCTTTACTGTTTTTACAGAGAAGGAGAAGCAGAGAAAAGTGACAGACGAGCCTCAGGCGGACGCAGGTGAAACTCTGACTGCTGAAGGTTTGTGACTGAACTGAGACGGAAGGTTCCATCACGCGTTTGTGTTTGTTTCAGAGGCGTCAGACGTGAGGAGATACTTTCTGGGCTTCTGGATGAGCACAATCACAAAGGCGTGAGTTTATAAGAAACTGAAGCATAAACGATCAGTTATGATCACTTCCCTGATGTAAAAGGCTTGAATGAGAAGGAGTCTGTGATGTGATGTGATGATGAGTATCACCTATGTTGGATTTTGCATTATTTTGTGTGTGTGTGTGTGTGTGTGTGTGTGTGTGTGTGTGTGTGTGTGTGTGTGTGTGTGTGTGTGTGTGTGTGTGTGTTATTGTGTTGCAGTCTTGTTGCAGAGTTAAAGCACCACAAACCAGATTTCCCCGACGTCAGCAGCGGAGTTCTGGTGCAGCAGGTCATACCCGACACGCCAGCTGAAAGGTATGCTCACACACACGAGAGAAATGCCTCAGTATGCACACACACACACACACACACACACACACACACACACACACACAGTCTCGTATTTCTATCCTTGTGGGGACCTTCCATTGACTCCCATTCATGTCTAGCCCCTAACCCTGACCCTTACCCTAACCCTAACCCACACCACAACAAAGCCTAACCCTAAAGAAATGTTTTTGCACTTTTACTTTTTTCAGTAACAACAACATGGTCAAGAAAACACTGTTTCTCCTACTTAGGACCGGAAAAAGGTCCCCACAAGGCACGTCGTTCCACGTTTTGCTATCCTTGTGGGGACATTTGGCCCCAACAAGGATAGAAATACGAGAACACACACACACACACACACACACACACACACACACACACACACACACACAGAGCCGTGCCTCCGTTACTCAATGACTTCATGTTCATTTCCTGCTCACTGACTGGAACTTGAACCATCACTGCGACTGGAATCAGTCAAACCTCGGCCGTCTGTCTTCTGTATCCACTTCACACGAGGCACGACGGCTTTGTTTAAGCATGAGGACATTCCACACGTTAAAATTTAGAAACTGTATTAAAAAAGCAAATGTAAGACAACATAAAAGATCCTAAAAATGAGTCACATTTCCGCTTCGCTTGATATTTTACATATTGTGGAAAAATCCTGAGTTTTTCTCTTCTTCGGTGTCAGCGGAGGGATTAAGGAGGGAGACGTCATCACGAAACTGAACGGACGGCTGGTCGGGACCACCGCAGACGTGCACGAGGTGCTGAAGAGCGACAGGCCGCTTCTGATCCAGATCCGCAGAGGCAACGAAGACCTGCTGTTCAACATCCATCCTCAGCTTCTGCAGCACTGACTGACCACTCTGGGACAATAAATCATCAATAAGCTGCAGGTGGAATAGTTTACTGATTAAATTGAGAACGCTGCACATTTCTGCCAGAAAACTGTGCCAGTCTGTTTACTTTGAATCGTCTGTGTTTTTGTGTTTGCTGCTCTGTTTAGAATAACATGTTGTTGTTATTGTGTTTTGTCTTTGTGTAAAAATCAGAAATACTTTGGCTAAATTATGAAACAGATATCAGTATTTTGGATTTAATCCTAACTGTTGGACACAATGTTATTCAGTTTCCAACAAATGTGATTTTAGTTTTGTAGATTTCAAAAAATAAAATATAACATGCAATGTATATATCTCCCAGCATGTATTATCCATTTTCCTGCATTTTTTTTTCTTTTTTTCAAATTAATTTAAAAATAAAAAGTGGATTAAAGCTAATATTTATTTCATTAAAGCACATTGTTGGAATAGAATGAAGCCTAAATGTAAACAGAAATGATTAAACTGATAGCAGTTCTTTATAGCTTATTCTGAGTGTAAAAGGTATGACTGCTGCAGGCCAATGGAGAACTAAGTAATTTTGAGTTTTTTGAAAAGTTGTCATGTAAATAAAGTCTTTTCAGTAAATTTAATGTACGTATGAAAATATCATAGATATTTTTTTGGTTAATTTCAGTCGTTTGAAGTAAGAATAAGTGTAAAACCTGTCACTGTATTTTCACAGAGCCTCATAATAAACGTTTCCAAAGAAAGATGGAGTGTGTTTTTATCTGTCTCTTCCATTTAGCAGCTGGTGACCAGAAGGCAGCTTCCACTCCTCTGTTTATGTCTCCTCATTCCTTTCTCTTTCTCCTGGAGAGATTTTCTCCAAGATTAAACAAACTCAAGCCAATACTCAGACACATAAAACACACACGCAGAGTGTTTTCAGTCATTCTGGGGACATTGCACTGACGTACATCCGAGTCCTCAGGAGCCAGTTAAACTCAACTCTGAGTTCAGTCCAGCCTCAAAACTTCACCATAAACAGACTTTAATTTTCTGTCCACAGAATGTGGGGGTATAAAGATTTAGGTCCTCACACAAGTAGTAAACACATTTGCACACACACACACACACACACACACACTGGAGGAGTCACTTTTATCCTCTCCTGTTTTGGTAATGGAAATGTTCATGCACAGTGTTATCTGAACCCTGAGGTCACACATTCTGGCTTCAACAGAAAATCCTGTGCAGAAATGTTACGGTTGTTTTTTTTGAAAAATGAAATGCAGCAGAATGCCATTGGTAAAACTGAGGTCTGGGACATTTCCTTGAAAACAAAATTAAACAGGAAAGTGTCCGACAAATGCAGAGTTTGCCTGTAACCTCACTTGTACCTGTGTGGACAGTTTTTAGCCTCACCCAGACAGATGACCTGCTGCTTATTTAAACTGAACATGTTGCTGTTGGCCGTACCAATGACTGAAACAAAAACAAACCAGAGAACAGAAACAGAAGAGGAACCATGGAACCACAACCAGGGAAAAGAACATTGTATCCAAAGTGCAACTACATTACAGGAGTCAAATTTAAACAAGTCTGGGTGAAACATGTCACTGAGCCAGTGTGTCCCTACAAGCACAAAAAGCTCGACTATCTTCCCATGACTTTATGAAACTACATGAATTTCTGTAAAATGTTTCATTGAAGTGACAGTTGCACCAGCAGACTGTCCAACCCCCTGCCATCCCCACAGGATGATCTTAGTGTAAACATGACAAATGGAAGTCACTCGTAGTTGCAACAAAAGGTTGTTAAATCTCCATTGAAAAGCAAATGGTCTTAATGAAAACTCATGAAAGTGACATTTAACCAACGCAATATCAGCAAATGCTGGGGAAGAAAGGGCATGCATCGAGGCAAAGGTTCCAATTCATTCATCAGCGTAACAGCTATAAACGCTACTTAAGTAAATCTCAAGAGGCAGCTCCAGCCTGCTGGTGAAATCACACCGACAGCAGACATCAACACCTCAGTGTTGAACACAGCTTAATCAAATTACACACTGCCTGACTGCAAGGAAGTTGCCCATTTTCAGTAATTTCCACAGAAAGCTCAGCATCATCCATATACTTTCAGTAACATAAATCAAAGCATTTTCTGATCTCAAATTTTCAGCAGCAGCTTTGACCAGACCATGCAAAAAAACTCACCTTGTCAAAGTGTTCAGAACTGTGTTGGAACACAAACTGCTTAACAGCCATGAATAAAGAGAACCATGAGTCAGGGAAGCTTGCATTAAAACCACTTTATTGAACAGAGCATCACAGTGACTGATGGTACAGTTAGTACGATGGAGCTTCAGTTGTTGTGGGCAGATATGGCTTCTTATCAAAGTAATACTGGATGATTGGTTTGTGGACAATGTCAGGATAGTCAATTACTGGGACCGGGTGAACTGCTGGGGGAAGGAGGGGCTTAGAGGGATACTGAGGGTAGAAAGGAATTCCAGGAAAACCAGGATATGGGAGGGGGTATGAGGGGGTCGGATATGAGGGAGGGTATGATGGGGGATATGAGGGGATTAGATACCATGGAGTGTAAGAGGGGGGGTATGAGGGGGTTGGCTGCGAGGGAGGGTATGAGGGGGTGTATGAGGGGGTGTAAGAGGGGGTCGGTTGCGAGGGAGGGTATGAGGGGGTCAGCTGCGAGGGAGGGTACGTGGGGTTCAGATAGAGATAACTGTTCAAAGGAACTGGCTGAGGCAAAACAGGAAGGCTGGGATTTGGCACTACCACTGGGTTGTAGTAGGGGTAATACGATTGTGCTTTATGAGTGTGGGGATGCATGTGGGCATAAGGATCGCTGGTCCGTCGGAGACGACGAGAGCTCACGGAGCCAGAATCCAGAGGCTGTTGCTCTGGCACTGCGACAGTCGGACCAGATGTCGAGTCAGGGCTCCTCAAATCTGGGCAGCTCAGCTCAACAGGAGTTTCCCGCCAGACCAATGGTAACATGTAATGTTGATCCTGAAAAAGACAAAATCCATCATGCCAAGAGCTTTACACTACACATTATTACATTCAAATAGCTAACCTACACATCCACCCTACCCATCTTGTCAAATTATGGATACACATACCTTCTGAGTCACACCACAGCCATCAAAAGGGACGACTAAAACCAGGTCCAGTGCATCCTGCTGAATCGAGTATCCACAAGTTTCAGGAAGCTGGTTCAGAGGTAGAGGTTGAGCATCACCTGGAAGGAGAAGAGAGAAACCAGTAACTCATTGTTGAGTGAAATATTTTAAGATTACAGGTACAATCAGTTCATCATACCCAAGTCGACTTGTAACTCAGCTGCAGCAGGCCCAGAGGCTTTCAGTGTCATCTTGGTTTCTTCACAAATCAATGAGGCGTTCAAACCCATCCATGCTGCTTCAGCCACGTCAGTCTCCAGCTGCGACGCCTGCTGCAATGTTTCTTCAACAAATAGGAGCACAGTCACATAAAATCATAGCTAAAGAGCAAGCAAGAGTAACCAGTAGATTCTTACCAGCGTCTTCAAATTGGTAGACATCACTAAATGACTTAACAAGCTCCTTTCCATTAAACAGAATGCTTCCCAGCGCCGCAGCTTCACCAGCCGTCTCATCTGCTTCAGTTGTGCGGCTCAACTCACGCAGACTAAAACAAGTTGAAGTGAAGGCAAATGAGCACAAAAACAATAAAACTGCTGCACTGTGAGCTGTGAAACCTCTCCCGCCATGAGACGCCTCCATAACTGAACAGTACATCCGAACTAACACAGTACTGTGAAGCGCAACTGGCTCACAGCCTTTTAAGGCTGCACACCAGCTTGGTAGCAGGTCATCAACCACTCAGCTAATGGCTCACACCTGTGTGACTACAGGTCACCACAGGAGGACTCATTAGGAGGGTTCACTGCCTGAGTATTGAGAGTATGACCCCTCAGGTCAGTCCTTCCATTAAGTTGCAATATTGCGAACGCAACAATAAATTGCAAATTCAACCAATATGGCAAAATGGCAAGATCACTAAGAATCCATGGAGATTGGTTGAATTAATTGCTGTGAAAACTTCCTTGACGGACTGTATAAACACCACTTTATTTTATGGTTTTAGCAAGACATGCAAATAGTATTATTTGTTTTTATTGATATAAAATGTTACACGGTTTATTACATAGGTTTTTGGGTTATTGAATTCCCAAGTTGGATTCATATAATGTTAATGACAGAATGTCAGTAACAAATCATAGTGAAAAATCACTGCATGCGAAGTGCAAGAGGAAAGAACCTCGGTCCAGTAAAGATCTGCCAGCAGTTCAAATCAATAGCAGCTTAGCTACAAAATGGTCCAGAACTTGAACCAATTCTTTCTGTTAGCTTTACTAAATAAAAAAGACTAAATAAGTAGAGACTGTGTCAGCGTCCAAACTGACATTGGGAGCTGGTTTCACATGAGAGGAACCTGATAACCGAAAGCTCTGCCTCCTATTCTACTTTTAGAGAACCTAGGAACCTCCAGTGAGCAAGTGTTTCCATTTGTCACCCAGTATGGAGGGAACATTCCCTTTAAACAATTTTGTCTTCTCCATCAAAATGTTTTGGTAAAGACTTTTTTTATACAGTCTTTGATGCGCGGGGCTATCCCACCACTACTTCCTGGTTCCATAACCAATCATTTTTGATTTCGCAAGGTAGCCAAACAAGCAGTACAGCATCCCATATTTTAGGTCTTGAAGACAAACTTTTAATTTGACAAGTTCATCAACATCATCTGCTTTCATATAAAAACAGATGTGTGTCATCTGCATAACAGTGGAAGTTAACAGAGAGTCACCTCATAGTGTTGCTTATTGGAAGGACACACTCCAATGAATCAGACTGGCTTCTGTATTTCCTAGTTGGCGTGCATGAGGTCCACAGCGAGACTTTCACAGGACTTAGTTTTAGCTGTGGGAGTGATCATAAGATTACACTTACAGCTGGATGCTACTCCTCCAGAAAAATGCATACAGGATGAATACATGTTTATTTTTTGTCGGAAGGTCAGAGAAAAGATTAAATTTAGACTTTCTGTGCCTCAAAAGAATGTTTTTAGCATTTCACACTGTTACATACATACTGTGTGCTGAGGTCAATAATCAGACAGTGAACCCTCCTAATGAGTCCTCCTGTGGTGACCTGAAGTCACACAGGTGTGAGCCATTAGCTGAGTGGTTGATGACCTGCTACCAAGCTGGTGTGCAGCCTTAAAAGGCTGTGAGCCAGTTGTGTTGCACAGCACTGTGTTGGTTTGGATGTACTGTTCAGTTATGGAGGCGTCTCATGGAGGGAGAGGTTTTACAGCTCACAGTGTGGCAGTTTTATTGTTCCTGTGCTCGTTTGCTTTCACTTCAACTTGTTTTAGTCTGCGTGAGTTGAGCCGCACAACTGAAGCAGATGAGACGGCTGGTGAAGCTGCGGTGCTGGGAAGCATTCTGTTTAATGGAAAGGAGCTTGTTAAGTCATTTAGTGATGTCTACCAATTTGAAGACGCTGGTAAGAATCTACTGGTTACTCTTGCTTGCTCTTTACCTATGATATTAATGTGACTGTGATCCTCTTTCTTGAAGAAACATTGCAGCAGGCGTCGCAGCTGGAGACTGACGTGGCTGAAGCAGCATGGACGGGTTTGAACGCCTCATTGATTTGTGAAGAAACCAAGATGACACTGAAAGCCTCTGGGCCTGCTGCAGCTGAGTTACAAGTCGACTTGGGTATGATGAACTGATTGTACCTGTAATCTTAAAATATTTCACTCAACAATGAGTTACTGGTTTCTCTCTTCTCCTTCCAGGTGATGCTCAACCTCTACCTCTGAACCAGCTTCCTGAAACTTGTGGATACTCGATTCAGCAGGATGCACTGGACCTGGTTTTAGTCGTCCCTTTTGATGGCTGTGGTGTGACTCAGAAGGTATGTGTATCCATAATTTGACAAGATGGGTAGGGTGGATGTGTAGGTTAGCTATTTGAATGTAATAATGTGTAGTGTAAAGCTCTTGGCATGATGGATTTTGTCTTTCAGGATCAACATTACGTGTTACCATTGGTCTGGCAGGAAACTCCTGTTGATCTGAGCTGCCCAGATTTGAGGAGCCCTGACTCGACATCTGGTCCGACTGTCGCAGTGCCAGAGCAACAGCCTCTGGATTCTGGCTCCGTGAGCTCTCGTCGTCTCCGACGGACCAGCGATCCTTATGCCCACATGCATCCCCACACTCATAAAGCTCAATCGTATTACCCCTACTACAACCCAGTGGTAGTGCCAAATCCCGGCCTTCCTGTTTTGCCTCAGCCAGTTCCTTTCAATGGTTATCTCTATCCGATCCCCTCATACCCTCCGTCATATCCGATCCCCTCATACCCTCCCTCGTATCCGACTCCCTCATACCCCCCTCCCGCATCTTGGTTTTCCTGGAATTCCTACCTTCAGTATCCCTCTAAACCCCTCTTTCCCCCAGCAGTTCACCCGGTCCCAGTAATTGACTATCCTGACATTGTCCACAACCCAGTCATCCAGTATTACTTTGGAAAGAAACCATATCTGCCTGTAACAACTCCACCGCCATCATACTAACTGTACCATCGGTCAATGATGCTGTGTTCAATAAAGCCGTTTAATGGGAATTCTGGCTTGTTGTACGTCTTTAATGGGGTTCTATTACACACAATGTAATGGAGTTGTTAGTCCAAGTTCTTAGGAGGCCTTTGTGACAACTCTTGAAAGGCTACCAATAGATATTTGGTGCTTGAATACAAATTCTTAGTGTTGAAATTTTTCATGTATGCCCAATCAAGACGTCAATATTCAAGAGTGTTTAAGGCAGGATGTGTTTTCTTCATTCCCCCCACCTTATAGTCTTGTCTTTAATTTAACGTACGTTCAGTGTTACTCCTTCGTCAATAAATATAGTGTGTTGTAATGAGCATCAAGTTTCTCATCAATGGGTTTGGCTTTTGGTGATACCCACACCAGTGTCATTGATGGACACGAGTCTTCACCTGCTACTGAGTGATGGCGCTCCTAAAACATGATGTACAAAGGGCTTGTCAGTTCTGTTGCAAAGCTGTCTAGACTGATAGTGTGAAAAGACTTCTGGTTCTCCTCAGTCACTTAGAATGTCAAGACCTTTAATGTGAGACATGGCACTAAGACAAGTGTTCAGAATATCTTGGAAATTTGAGTCTTTCGGCATCCTCAGATTGAACACTCATTGAGTTAGCTTCAGTCTGAAGACTCTAATTGCCCTGGCCTGATGGCCTTTTGGTCATTGAGTGTGATGGAATTAATTGTATTGGGTCTCCACTGAACACAAACAGTGCTACAGTTAACTTTTCAAGAGACTCCAAAAATGATAAAGCCTCAACTTTATAGACCAATTTTCTTGAAAATGACACTTTGTCTTATATCTGGAACAATACAGAAGTGATTCATATGTAAATCTTCCCAGAAAAAAGCTGAGTTCAAAGTTTTGAGATTTTTGCTCTAAAACTCTAAAACTGTACATTTTAGTCAGACAACGCTGTGAGTGTATCCAAACTGTGAATTCACTGACCCTAAAAGGCTGCAGCACAAACAATTTAGGATATAACTGTTTAGTAGATGGTTTTTGCAAGACATCCAAAGTGGTGTTCATGTGAGGTTTCACATGTCCATACATACTGAGGGATGAATAGAGCCGGGATGTCTGACTCTTTGAAGGGAGGCGGCCCGTGAGGAGCTGTTCATTTCAAAGAGCCGTTCAAAAGACTGGCTCTTTGACGAAACGTCACGTGATCTTTATTAGAGACACCAACCTCATTAGTGTGGAGTCAGTCCGTTATTTTCAGACATTTCCCACTGTTACTGTTGGTTATGTATATCTGGTGGTTTAATTTGATGACCTGGATTTAAAAGAGATGTTTTACACATTACATTGTGGTTTACCTTACACGTCAACCCCAGAGAGGAGCTTCAAAATACTGCTATGTGTCTTTTGAGCATTTTATGCTGTGTCTGTGTGTGTGTGTGTGTGTGTGTGTGTGTGTGTGTGTGTGTGTAGTCTTATTATTGTATAGATTTTTTTTCCTGTGTAAATTACATATATACATATATATACATATATATACATATATATATATATATGTATATATATATATATATATATATATATATATATATATATATATATATATATATATATAATTTTAGTTTTTTGTTTTTTTCTGAGGCTGCTCTAACTCTGAATTTCCCAGTTTGGGATCAATAAAGTAACACTCTACTCTAAAACCTCTGCCAAAGTGTTCAATATGGTGTTTCAGTTTAACTGATTTCCTTGTTAACTGGTGACTGATTTCCAGCATTTCCTGCTGCTGCTAGAAGCAGCAGATGTTGAAATCAGGCTCATAAAAGGGCTGACATGGCTTTTTGTCTGGTTTTTAACATTGATCAGCAACAAGGATGTGAGAGAAACCCAGTCACCAATTAACAGGGAAACCAGTTATTCCAAAACACGAGCTCCACTCAGGTTGTAGAAACCCCTCCTCCTTGCTGCATTCAGGTCACTGGAGCGTGCTGTGGAAAACTGAAATTCAGAGATGTCATCAGTCGTTCACATGAAGGCAGCAGTGACAGGCAGCTCAGATTCATAAGGCACTCAGGAGACACGTGAAGGAAGGATAATTTACACATAGGAAAGGCTCTCAGAGAGCTGTGAACTGGTTCTCGTTCACTTAAACGAGCTGTTCAAATGAACGACTCGTTCATTGAACATCACACAACTAGTGCTGAGCTCAATAATCAGACAGTGAACCCTCCTAATGAGTCCTCCTGTGGTGACCTGTCGTCACACAGGTGTGAGCCATTAGCTGAGTGGTTGATGACCTGCTACCAAGCTGGTGTGCAGCCTTAAAAGGCTGTGAGCCAGTTGTGCTTCACAGCACTGTGTTGGTTCGGATGTACTGTTCAGTTATGGAGGCGTCGCATGGAGGGAGAGGTTTCACAGCTCACAGTGCAGCAGTTTTATTGTTTTTGTGCTCATTTGCCTTCACTTCAACTTGTTTTAGTCTGCGTGAGTTGAGCCGCACAACTGAAGCAGATGAGGCGGCTGGTGAAGCTGCGGTGCTGGGAAGCATTCTGTTTAATGGAAAGGAGCTTGTTAAGTCATTTAGTGATGTCTACCAATTTGAAGACGCTGGTAAGAATCTACTGGTTACTCTTGCTTGCTCTTTACCTATGATATTAATGTGACTGTGATCCTCTTTCTTGAAGAAACATTGCAGCAGGCGTCGCAGCTGGAGACTGACGTGGCTGAAGTAGCATGGACGGGTTTGAACGCTTCATTGATTTGTGAAGAAACCAAGATGACACTGAAAGCCTCTGGGCCTGCTGCAGCTGAGTTACAAGTCGACTTGGGTATGATGAACTGATTGTACCTGTAATCTTAAAATATTTCACTCAACAATGAGTTACTGGTTTCTCTCTTCTCCTTCAAGGTGATGCTGATCCTCTACCTCTGAACCAGCTTCCTGGAACTTGTGGGTACTTGCTTCAGCAGGATGCACAGGACCTGGTTTTAGTCGTCCCTTTTGATGGCTGTGGTGTGACTCAGAAGGTATGTGTATCCATATTAAGTTGATTAGATAGGTGGGGTGGATGTTTGCTTTTGTGATGGCCCTAACTTCAAACAAATCTGCAGTGTAGTTTTTGGCATGATGCATTTTGAGTTTTTGTTTTTCAGGATCAACATTACATGTTACCATTGGTCTGGCGGGAAACTCCTGTTGAACTGAGCTGCCCGGATTTGAGGAGCCCTGACTCGACATCTGGTCCGACTGTTGCAATGCCGGAGCAACAGCCTCTGGATTCTGGCTCCGTGAGCTCTCGTCGTCTCCGACGGACCAGCGATCCTTATGCCCACATGCATCCCCACACTCATAAAGCGCAATCGTATTACCCCTACTACAACCCAGTGGTCGTGCCAAATCCCAGCCTTCCTGTTTTGCCACTTCCAGTTCCTTTCAACGGTTATCTCTATCCGATCCCCTCGCAGCCGACCCCCTCATACCCCCCCTCTTACCCTCCATGGTATCTAATCCCCTCATACCCTCCCTCATATCCGACCCCCTCATACCCCCTCCCATATCCTGGTTTTCCTGGAATTCCTTTCTACCCTCAGTATCCCTCTAAGCCCCTCCTTCCCCCAGCAGTTCACCCGGTCCCAGTAATTGACTATCCTGACATTGTCCACAAACCAATCATCCAGTATTACTTTGATAAGAAGCCATATCTGCCCACAACAACTGAAGCTCCATCATACTAACTGTACCGTCAGTCACTGTGATGCTCTGTTCAATAAAGCTGTTTTAATGCAAACTCACTTGTTCTTATGGGTTTATTCTCACATTTGTAAGCGTTGTGCACAGTCCAGTTTGTTTTTACATGACATATTTGGTCCATGTAAAGATGAGTGATGGTATTTGTTACTGGAATTGCTTAATCAGAAATTGCTGCTGCAGTTTTGCAGGAATGCATCTTGTACATGTTTGAGATTGTCTCCCTTTGAGGCCTTTCATGAAACTGGTGTTGAAGTGATGATTTGTTGGGTTTGAGTAAATTCAGGAGGTCACAAAAAAACTGGAGTCTAACTTCCTATGGGCTCTCGCCCAGTTTGACCAGTGGTGACATTTATAGCTCAGTGTAGGCAATTGTTGCTCGAGACTACATGGTGTCCTAAAAAAGAGCTGTGGTAACTGGAAAACCCGAGTTCTCAACTGTGGCTTCCTTTTAATGTCTGATGGATCCAATCCTGACTAGACTGTTTAAGACATTTCCCCCAGGTCAGTACTTCATAACCAGATCAAGCTCTCAAACCAAGCTTTGTACCACAGGACTTTCAGGTTGCTCTTATTGAACCTTCTTAAAAAGCGTCTGTCTTGATCCAATATGTAAGGGTAGTCCATTTACATTAAAGCCTGAATGAGCTGTAATTTTCTGCCTCTCAGATAAAATTCACTTTCGTATTTATTCCATAAACACTGCAGGATTTCCAGCCTTCTTCAAACTGTAAACAGTGTGTTGCCTTCAAGAATGGTGATTATCAAAAAATGTGGTCGGATATCATTGATGTGCAGTGACTGATCAGTGAAGTGTTAAGAAGAAATTATCAAAAATAAGCAAAGCAAGATTAAAAGTCATCAATTTTATTTACAAAAAACCTGAAAAGGATCATATTCATTCACTCTCTGAGCCGCTTATCCTTTTTCAGGGTTTTGGGGTGCTGGGGAGTCTATGTAAAGATCTCTCTCCAGTCCAGAAACACTCTGTCCAGTGATGCTGGTTTGAACAAGTGTGTGTTATTGGAGTGAATTGAAACATTAGGCAGTCCAAGACCTTTTATTAAAATTCAATTCAGGATTTTCAAAGAGTTGATGATACACAAGGGTAAGTTACACAATGAGGGGTTTATATGAGTACTGTGTGCCAAAAAAGAGTAAAGCTTGGAGGGAGGATCTTTAAACTCACATGGCTCACATTTTAACCAAAGTGGAGAAGCCTCAGCTAATTCGTCACTGGGGAGCGCCATCGCCAAGAGGCATGAACTTTAGCAGCCCAGTAGTCGTGTTTAAATACAGGAAAGGCTGAGGCCGCCCTGGTCTGTGCTTTTTCATATGAGGTCTGTCTGCTCAAATGAAACACAATTCATTTAGTCCATTTGTTGGAAAAACAAATAAAAAAGCAAATAAATGGGGAGGTTTTGAAATAGGTATAAAAATAGGTATAGGTATAAAAGGAAATAAGAAATAGGTATAAAAGCATCATCATATTTACAATGTTGATGTGAACAATCATTGAGAGTTTAAGTGATTTTCATTTCATAATATTTAATTTATTCGTAATTTCCAAAAAGTTTAATTTAAAATGAAGTTTAGGATTTCTATGGATATTGAGCCACAAGTGAGATGAGTAGCAACCAATTTAAATGGCAGAGATTTTAAGAATGCAGATGAAATCACTGGCACACAAATTCAAAAGAGTTTCGAGATGATCAGATTTTACACCATGGAAGACCTCAGTGGCTCTGAAGCAATATCAACCAGAAGAGGGTAGAGAGGGTCACCTTGTCTCACGCCACGTTGCAGGTCAGAGGGTTGAGACTCGTCTGAATTTGTAAGAATACAAGATACTGGATTGGAATTAATTATTTTGACCCACTCTGTAAAGGCCATTCAGTCTGGTCAAATGCTTTCTGGGCAGATTTCACGTTCAGATTTCAGTTTATTCATTTGTCCCTTGCAGGGCGATTCAGTTTGCAGTACCTCCACATTCGTACATAACATAAATATATAAGACAACATAAAAGCATAAGAGACCTGGGTGCATAGTTAGCTCCAGTACAAATAAGTAACAGATCAGCAAGGTGGACCCATGAAACCAAGCTGTGAGAAACATTCCAGACCGGTAAGTAAAAAATGACAGACGACTGTCAGCAAATATACAGTAGTTTCATAGTAAAAGCGCACAGAAATCGGTAAACGTGCTATTACTTCCTCTTCTCCTCGGTGTTTAAAGCGCGGCTGGAGAGAGGCACAAAGGAGAATTTATATCTGTTTTTAGAAGCTAGAGGGATGGTGAAGCGGAGGCCAGAGGGAAGGAGCTGATACTCCTGATGCAGAGGGTGGGTTCCGTCTCTGCGAATGTTCTTGGCTTTCTTAAGCAGCTGAGTGTTATAAATTTCCTCCAGGCTACTGAACTTCACCCCGGCTACTTTGGAGGCAACGCGCACAATTTTCCCTAAGGAGTTTTTATCCTTGGCAGTAAGGTTACCGTACCAACACAGGATACAGAAGGAAAGAACAGACTCGATAAAGGCACAGTAAAACATTTTCATCAGGCTTCTGTCTACCTGGAATTTGGCGAGATTCCTCAGACAAAATAGGCGCTGCTGACCCTTTTTACAGAGCATGTCACAGTTCACATCAAAATTTGAGCGAGTTATCTATTATAGTGCCCAGATATTTGTAACTGCTCACCAGTTCAACTCCCTGATTGTGAACGACACTGTGATGAGGAACCTGAGTGGCACGTCTAAAGTCAAGACAGACTTCCTTTGTTTTAGGAACGTTGATCTGTAAATCATCATCAAGAAATAATACAGGGATTTAAGCATCTTTGTATGACTATATAATGTATTTAAAGGAAGGGGCTGCACGGTGGCGCAGTGATTACCCCCCTTGCCTCACAGCAAGAAGATCCAGGGTTCAAGTACCGGCCGGGGCTTGGAGAAGGCAAACACGACCAAGATGTTTCTCAGGTCTAAAACTGCAGATTTTAAGAGTAAAGGACCTTGGTGCTGGGGTGTACCAGTTAATGATTTCATTTAATATCAAGTTGGAGTCCTGGTTGTGTTTGGGGAGGGACTGCATGTTCTTCCTATACGTGCATGAGACTTTCTCGAACTTTATTTTGAACCCACAGCCTCTTCATTTGTAATAATCCCTAAATGCTTTCACACTTTGTCTAGAGCACTGCGGAGGACCAGTAAAACTTTTTACTGGGGCTTCATCTGGTGGACAATTGAAGAACTACATGCATCAGCCAGTGGATGAAAGGTAAAGAAAAGAATATTAAATCCTCCTCTTGTATTTTTGACCCATTCCAGACCGGACCTGATCGTGTCTGGGAGGTAGAGCCATGTATCTCATTAAGACCACGAGTGAAGAAAATGACTGTTGTGACTGTTTGTAATGTTCATTTAATACAGTTTTGAGGAGTTTGTTGCGAATTTTAGAGGGCTTTTTGGTGGTGTTGTTGCTGAGCAAAAAAGACAACTTCTAAATTGTCACATTGATGAACAGGTTATAAAGCAATGTTTTTATTTGCACTTTATTGAAATTTTATTGATGTTTTTTATTTGAGACTTTTACTATTTTTAAAATGTTTATTTTATTGCCATAGAATTTTACTTATAAGAATTTCATTCCTCAGTTTTTTGAGTATCTAATAATAATAAATTATCTAATAATCTAAATTATTTGGTATTTCTGGCTATAATTGCTCTTCTGTTCCGTGTTGCTTTAGTCTGGTCTTCAAGGGATCCTGCATGTTTTAGTTTTCTCCCTGCTTCAATCTGATGTAATATCTTAATCATGCTTTTTTAAAATCTCGAGCCCTCTTTGCAATCAGGCTTGTTGCAACTGAGAGAGACCTGAGACATGCAGGACACCAGACCTGGAGGACCAGGATTAGAGGACCAGGACTGAGAATCCTGCAGGTTTACATCCGTGAAGTAAAAAAAGAAAAAAAAAAGTCTTTGAGATTATTGTGGTTTCTCAAACTAATTCTACAAGGTTTCAGCTTGTTAAACCTGATCTAGAGGCCAAATAGTCTGATGAATATGTTTTTAATTCCCAGAAAAACCACTAGATGGCGTGTTAGACATAGAAATTTGCCCCTGACGTGGCAATTGCTCAGATTAGGAAAGTGCAGCAGCACAAAAGCAGTATAGCAGCTGAGCTACTCTAATTATAGATGTGGTTTCTGACTGATTTATACTGAAGGTGAAGCAAAAGGCGCAGTCTGATATCTCAAACTGCACGTGCTTTCTTTCCCCCTCTCCTTCCCAGCAGATAAACTCTGGCTGCACGCCAGTCTGTCTCTGGAGATATGAAATGAAAGAGTATTTTATTAACTGTAGGAGCTCATCTGGGATCGAGCTTTCCTCACTCAGGTTTCTGTGTGACTGGAACCTGTCAGTGGATTAGTCTCTGGTTTAAAATCAATCTATTTTTGTTTCATAATATCTTTGGAGCATTATGTATTTACCCTGAAATCAAATGGATTAGGGATTTTGAAGTGTTCAGAATCCCCGTCATTCTTAGTTAGATGTCCCTTCATCTTTAAAAGCCTTGCAGTATTTGAACTTTTCTTCCAGCTTTGCCATTTTTTTTTTCCTTTTTTGACACTCCGGTCTGGAAACTAGCTCAGAGCTGCTTTTATTATGATTTTTCTTCTTTCATTTTCCAGAGACTTGTTGGTATTGTACATGTGGTTTGTCTGTTTGAGTAAAAGTCAAAAACCAAAATACTTTGGCTTCATAACTGGAGCGATTTTGTTTTTTCGGTCTGGTTTGAGTGAAAGAAAATCAAATCTGACCTCAGTTATTGTGCTATGTGTTTTCAATTGGGTCTGTTGATTTGTAAATATATATATATATATATATATATATATATATATATATATATATATATAAAAACTTTCCTGCTCACTGTGCCTCAGCGTTCTGTTGGGCTACTCCCTCTAAATTTGTTGTGTTTTTAATTCAGGGTAAATTGGGCTGTCCAGTTTTGTTTGATAGTTTCTGTGATAACCTTCTGTGAGAAGCCATCAGTCACAGTACATAATAGGATAATCTGACATGAACCAACACGATCAAGCTTAAATCTGTTTATTTGTATAACTGTGCCTCAAAAATGAAATACGTCTGACATTAAATGTAGCTCTCATTCTGTGTCATTTCACTGAGGTAAATGTAAATACAGATTAATGCTAATGCTGCAACAGGGGTTAAGTGAAACAGTAAACCTAACTGGAACAGCGGAACGTCTCCACCTCTGGTTTTGCATTAACATTAAGGCTCCCTGAGCATGACCCTTGACCTCCTGCTGCTCCACCTGTGTGCAGAACTAATTTCTTCAATTACACAAAATTATATATATATTCAGAACTTTTCTTTCTGTGTGTGTTAGAAATACACAGTGCAGCTGTGCAGATGTTCTGATGGCAAACGTGCTGATTGCAGATCTTTCAGGTGTCAAAACAGCGGCGACGCTGCGCCACATCTTTCAAAACCCTTTGTACAAACGCAACAGCACAGCAGCATCCGGGGGTGAAAGTCCCATTGACCTCAGACATGTGGGAGGGGCCGCCGCCAGGAATGATGGACCTTCAGCTCAGGATGCCACGCGACAGCGCTGCCGACGCTCTGCGTGAGGCATGGGAGAGATAAAGCCCAGCAGGCATCTGTGGAAGGAGGCGATCACCGTGCTCCATATAATGTCAAACTGTGAGTCACCGGTGACCTTGCAACCGTGACATTCCGAGCGCCGTCAGAGGCGCCTAATGGATGCTAATCGGCGTCATCCTGTAAAACGCAGTACAGTGTCATTACAAATGTCTCTGAAAATAAAACCATTATTATTTTCTGTCATTTCAAGGATGTGAGTCACATAATGTTGATAAAACGCAACTAAAAGTGCAGCACAGTTCACACCGGAGTGTGTATTTAACTGAATCCTCACAGCTTTACATTAAAGCTTGATGAACTTTAATGGTATGGAGTAAAGTGGAGTATTTGATACGGCTGCAGAGCGCGAGAAAGAGAGAGAGAGAGAGAGAGAGAGAGAGAGAGAGAGAGACAGCTTGGACTTCATTAAAAAAAAGGAAAAAGAAATTCTGCCAAACTGGCATTACTGCAGCTCTAACTACTTCCATCTGTCTGGAAACCTCCTCTCAACGCATGACTCACTGCCTCGCTGATCCCGGCTACTGTGAGCCACTTACTGTAAGCAGAGAAGAAAAGAGACAAAGCTCGCAGACTTTTGGAGAGAAAATCTGGAAGTTTTTCGACCTGCCTCCCACACACGCTCACACACGCAGCCGCAGCACATACTGCAACACAGCGAAAGGCCACATTTCTCACACAGCCAGGCTCCACAACTGGACAATTAGTCCTGGAAAGAGCTGAGTGGATCCATGTGTTGTTTTGTTGGGAAATATTTGCCTGAAATCTGCACTTTCTCGCCCAAATGTGATGAAGGAGCTGCATTCATGCAACATATAGTCAGTGATTGTGTTTCTTTAGATACTTCAGAGTGCTTCAGGTTCTCCAAAAGCCACGCAGCTTTTGAAGATCGAATTAGGCCTCGAATTCCAGGAATTCCTGGCAAAGTATGATCCGTTTTCACAGAGTTTTTGCTGTCTTTCTTTCTTTCTTTCTTTCTTTTTTTTTGTATGAAAATACTCCACAGACTCTCAAGTAGTCCCCGTTACACTGTCTCTGAACTCTCTGGATTTAAAGCAAGGTCTTTGTTTGCTTATTTCATGTCCAAATCAATCATTAAAAACAGATTAAATAGTTCTGCTGAACATCTGGTGAATCATGAATTCCTTCCAGTCAGTTCTCTTGATTCATGGCTTCAAAATCCGAAAGAAAAAGAACAAGATGTGCTCCTGCAAATGAAGTCACAAAAAGAAAAAAAAAACCTGTTGATTTTCAGACATCAGCCCGATGCAGTGACACTCAGTCATGCCTGCAATCTTTAAGAGAAACCCAGAGAGGAATTAATGCATCTAATTTAAGCAATTTTGTTGAATTGTGCAATTTTATTTTTCAGTTTAATGCTTTTCCAATCTGTTTTCCTTTAGTTGAAAATGCACTGAAGGGGTTTTTTTTTTCAGGGATGCACCGATTCTGATACCAGGACCAGGTACGGGGTGTGGTACTCACTGAGGCCGTGCAGGTGGTTCATGGAAAAGCATAGCCTTCAAGAATCATTTGCATGTGGGCTATGAATTACACTTTATGGTGTTTAATAAGTCCTGATATCTGTAGGTAAAGGTTGGTTCTCAGCCTTTAAAAAAGCGTATCGGTGCATCCATTTGAACTGCAAACGTCCTTCAATTACTCTCTCTATTTCCCAGGATTTTTATTAATAACAAATTAGGAATTTTGAATAATTCTCTGCTTGGATTTCCTCCACACAACCAGGAGCACATGCACACGTTTCCATCTAACTCCTGTCCAACGCACATGTTTTTCTGTCCCGTTATGTTCACATCCTGTCTTTTTCTCTGTCACAAGCCTTGTCCTGATTTATTTCTCCCAAGAAAACGAGTCTCCTCATGATCTCCAGCCCTCGGGTGCTAAATCCAAACCTTCAAAAAGCAGTTGGTGACCGTGTAGAAGACGCTCAGCTCTTTCCTCTAAGACTCCTCATTTAATATTTATAGCCCGGGGTATGGTTGACATTCCATTTTGTGCAGGGAAAGCTCTTTGATTTTTTTTTTTTTTTTTTTCTGAATATTTTCCAAGCACCCATGCTGTATGACAAAGGCTCTTTTAATATCAGAAATCCAAGATACTGGCTTAACTTTGGCAATCCACTCTCGTCCAGGGTTGAAAATAATCCACAGGCCGACACAATCCACAAGCAGTTCTTTATATATTTATTAATTTATTCCGACAAGAAGCCCTCAGGCCAGCAGCAGTCTCGCATTGATTTATCCGTGTCCTGAGCAGCTTTAATCGGTATCTGTACATTACCCATGCATCACACGTGAAGAAGTTCATGTTTTCTGCAGCTCATCTTAACTCTGCAGGCTTTCCAGCTCTTTGTTTGGGTTTTGTCAGACCACAGCATTCCTGTTTGTCTTCCCTCTCACAACCCCACAGCTCGATGCTTTCCAGCTTCAACTGGCAGCTGCATTTCAACACAAAGTTAAAAAAATAAAAAAAAGCAGCTGTGAATGCATGCAGTCAGTATATGAAAAAGAAAACAAAACTGGAAGAAAAACTCATCTTGACTTAGATTTATCAAGTAGAAGTGGGTTCACTTCAGGGTGGAGTTTGCATGTTCTCTCCTTGCATGGTTTCCTCCAACTTCCTCTTATATGCAAGTTATGTAGGTGAATAAGTTGTGTGCATTTTGACGAATGAAACCACCGTTCAGAGTTTTCAAGTGAAAATGCAAACTTTCCTTATGTTTCTGGTGTTGGTTTGGTGTTCAACAGTGGTGCATACAACTCGTGTCACGGTGGTGAATAGTTGTTCTGGTCATGCCAGTGAACAATGTACAATAACAAACAAGGCCACCTTCAATGTGCCATGACTTTCAAGTCCAGATTCCAGACTGTTTTTTTTTTTTTGGTCCATATTAGGTGTTTTCTAGTGGAGTGTCTCCCCTCATAACACCCAGTTGTCTGGTATAGTGTTCTCTACAGACGTGTGTGTTGTGTCTTTACAGCAACAGTGGTCCAACATGCTGGCTGCACTGTATTCAGAGTTTCCGCTATTGCTGTGCAAACGTGACATTTTCCTGAAATGAAAACACAGAAATTATGCTTTTTCACTTGAAACGTTGTTGTGTAAAAGTTGCCTAAGTGACGAGAGCTTGAACTGAGTGAATCGATCTTCCTGCAGCCGTCATGATGAAGTTCCCACACAAGATGTGGAGAATGACGGAGACCTGCGGCTGCCATGAAGCACAGCAAGCATCCTCCTGTAAAATATCATTCGCTCACTTATACATCTCTGCGCTCACGTTAAATTAATGAATAGCTTTAATGAGTGATGCTTTATTTAATAGAAAGAGAACTCTGAGAGCTTGGTACTGAGTCTGGGCGCAGGTCCTGCTGGCCTTCACTCAACACTAATGCAAACATGCAGTTTTTCCAGGCGGCTCTTGCAAAGCGACGGAGAACTCCTTCGAGATGAAAGCATTTTGGTCCTTTTCAGGTTCTTCGTCGTGGGTATTTCACTTCCCTCCCTCCTGCCTTTGGACTGACTGTGAGCGTGTCGGGGACTGGGGGAGTCCTCCAAAGTGTGTTTCTGCTTTTTTCCCATCGTCTGGGATGCTGGGACCAGCTTCAGAGCCCCCGCCTGGATGCGGCACCGCGGGATGAAGCGAGTGCTCTGAAATGGTTTTATCGACATTCCACAAAACTAAATTGCCTCTTATACGCTACAGCAAGGCACATACACAAAACACAAAATAACACTCAAATTGTTTTTATGACTTCGGAGCAGAACGCTGCACTGCTTTACATCAATCTCAGATATTTAACCCCTTCATGAGGCGAACCTGGAGGGACAAGCTGAAGACTTGAGCACATACTCACACTGTACGCACACAAACATGACCGGATGGGGGAATGAACTGTCAATTCCCCGGATTGGAGAACGCCAACTGTAACACCACTTTAGGGATCCTTAAACAACTTTCCACCAATCAGATGTCTGGAAGTGCAAAACTGACCATAATCAGACAATCACCATGTCTGGTCTGAAATGATCTCTAAATAGATCGCATTTGTCACTCACCGGATTTATGTAAAAGATTATACAATCTTTCTGCCACATCCTACACATCACTGAGCATGACGCGTTTTTAAATGTTTTTTTTTTTTTTCTCTCTCTGCAAAAATGTAGATTCCCTTGTTAATGACTCACCAGATGCTTTTGGCACAAGTTTGAAATTAATCATACTGTAAATTCACTATTTGTATGCTCGGATCATTTCTTCAAGAAACACAGCAATCAGATGTGGTGCTGCACAAACATGCAGTGGAAAACAATTTATGAAAACAAACACATTTTTTTTTAATTATGAGAAGTTTAGTATTAGACACATTGTCATAGATTTACACATTAGAATAAAAAGTGTTACTGTAGCATGGACCGTCCGTTAAATTTAAGGACCAAGATGTCTTAAAAGAGGGATTGTCTTTATAAATACACCACCAATGTGTCTGTACGTCTACTTAAAGAGAATTAGTACTTTGTCAACTCTGCTCATGATGCATTATGCTGTGTAAACAGCCGTCAGTCCCCACAACATGAGTAAGACACACACACGCTGAAATTCTTTTGTCAGGGCTCCAGTGATGGATAAATCCTGTGAGCCTTCCCTCTGTCTCTCAGCTCCATGTTTCTGGCAGACTGCTGACTCATGCATTCTGCTTCTCCCTCGCGCTCTTTCTCTCCATAAACTCAGTCTGTGGCCTTTTCCTTCGTCTCCTCTTCCTTCTTACACAAGCGATTCTCCGGAGTTTGAATAATTCAGTGGCGTTTTCTCTCCTTGTGACCCCTGCGTGGGCGTGAGTGTGCGCGCTCACGTCGCCAGTATTACCGTCGTCGTACATGTTGCTTAATTTTCATGTGGGTGTGTTTATGTGTGTGCGACTGGTCTCGCTGTTGGGAGAAACTGTGTAATTGCCTCGTGCTGTCGCTGTATAGTTGGCTAAATCTCATAATGAGAATAATGCCTGCTGTGCTGGAGCTCCAGGCACTGAATTCAGTGGGGAAAGTTGGGAATCAACATTTTACAGGCGTTTGCTGGATATCTGGAGATTTATATACAGTTTTTAACATATGTTCACGTGGTTTTAGGGATCTGTGAGTCCAGTTTTTTTCTGCATAGCTCCCTTGATGGTTGTCAGCTGTGAGTGGTTAGTGTCTCCTCTGAAGTGTGTCGAAATGTCTTCTCTCGTGTTTTTGTCAGTACGTCTCTCTTTTCAGCCACAGCAGCAGAGTCTTGTTCCAGTTTCTGATAGTTTGAGGTTTCATTACTTCTTCCTGACCACTTTCTTGGATTTCCCATGTCTCACTCTGTGAGATCCGTCCATCTATCCATCCTGACTCAATCTCAAATTCATGTTTTTGGACCAGGGGACCTGGTTACCTCCTAAATGCATGTACAGGGTGAACGTGCAACAGAAATGTCCAGACTGCAATGGAACCAAGGAACCTTCTCACTGCATCGTCAGCAGATATTAATTCAATTAAGTCAAATTAAACAACCACAGTTGTTAGTAAAAGAAACACCGAGTCTGTATTTTCTCTTCCTGCAAAGAAGAGAAACATTTGTTCCAGAGTGGACTGAGAAACAGAGTTCAGATATTAAACAATGAACTCCCGTGTGGATTTTAATGGCCATCAAACTGAGAGCCCAGTGGACGACACACCGGAGGGAGAAGGCTGATCGACTTTTTATTGCCTCAAAACAGAGAAAACTGATTCTGATTCGATGCCAGCTCTTTTTTTTTTTTGTATTTGCTCATATTAAGTTACATAATTAAGATCAGTTATTATTCTTAACAGCTAATTTTCAGATAAAACGGTTCATGTGCACATGATGATGATTGTCGAACTCAAGTTTATTTATGCGAATTGTCTGTAATTTATGAACCGGCTGGAGATCTCCCTGCCAGAATCCTTCCTGCTGGTACAAACCTGGTCGTCTGTTTGTTCTCTAACAAGAATTCTCTTTGTTCATATTGTGTGGATGATTTAATGCATTTAACTCTAAATATTAAAAATCCAACAATCTCATTTTTAAAGTAATTTCAGTAGTTTAACTTTGTACAAATGTTCCATGTTTTTGCCTCATCTGTGGTCACTCCAGCAATTTCTGATAGAAAATGCCTGAATAAGTTATGACAACAAATGCAGGTACATATGTGGAGACATAGACTCACACACCCATCAGCATTTGCAGAATAAGACTTCTCGTCTCAACAACTTTGGACAACAAATCAGCCGGAAGATCAATCAGAAGATGACGCATCAAAGACGACATGAAGGCCGCCGTCGTCCGATGGAGACGGAGATAGAGACGGATCAGACATGCTTTAAGGAGAGCAGGGCGGATTCGCCATCACAGCTTCACATTAGACACCAGAGAGGAAACACAAACGGGGAGGAGCCGAGAACGGCAGGCATCGCACTGAGGATGGAGAGCTGCAAACCCTCAAACACGCCCTGAGAAGCATCCAGAAGCTGGCGAAGAAGAGCCAGAGCGTCGACCCTTTGTTGATGTCCTACATGCCTGACGGCGTTCACGAGTGAGTGAAGGAATCAGCACGCAAACACACAAGGTCATGTATATTTGATAATGATGAAAAAGACGATTATTGCGTCTTATTTGGAAAGAATATACTTAAACATCCTTGTAATTTCTTTGTGTTTTTGAAGCCATTTACAGAAAAAGCTCAGTTTTGCGGCTGTGTGTTCATCTCCATACTACATACCGTCAGAAGCGGCTTCGCTCATGGATGATGAACATTGTGCTCTGCCATTATCAGCATACACTCGCACACAGGCTCCCATACTGTTAGCACGTGACTGGGAGCCAAACAAAGAGCGAGAGAGAGAGCGAGAGAGTGGCAGAGAGCAGGCATGAAAGTGAGTCTGTGTGTATGTCTGGACATGTGAGTGTCCGTGTGAGTTAGCGTTTCTGTCCGCAGCGTTTGCTCTGCAGCTCAAAAGGGCCGCGACGTACTCACACACCCAGAATCCCTCCTCCCCAGAAACACTGACCCGTGGCATTCCTCCACATCCTCCCCTCTTCCTCCCGTCACGTCACTTGTTCTCCTCTCCTGATCGTCTACATCCAGAGCAGACGGTCACCACAATGCAGCGGCGTGCTCCCAACACCTCCGCAAAACGCCTGGCTCTCAGGCCTTCTCTCGTGCGCGTCTGAACTCAACGGAGCAGACAGATCGCGGTCACGGCTGCCTAAAAAAGGGGCATTTCTCTGCCCTCGGTCGGCAGGAGCTTTGGCTCGTCGAACGGGCTGACACCCAGGGTGCAAGCTGTTATAATCAGCTCCCGTTTAGCTGCTTTAAACAGACAGATCCCACCTGCAGGGAGGCAAACCTCAGGAGGCTGAGCTGCACGCTGCTGTGAGGATGGAGGGACGGAGGCACAGATGGATGCACAGACTGGTGGAAGGAGACTGAAACCATCCCCCTGCTCCAAGGGAGCCAAGTAAAGGCAAACTTAAGGTGACGAGAGAGCTCCGTATTGTGTTGCCGACCGTGGGAACTGTGGTGTTATGTAACCTCACACATACTCAAAGTATATGTATATATATATATATATATCTACAGAGTCACAAAGCCCGAGGCGGTGGCTCAGGGGCTGAGTCGGATGGACCCCTCGCTTGCTAACGGGACTTCTTAAGTGCTCCTGCCATCAGCATTTCTGCCTCTTGCATAACAGCCTCTCCGGCGCCGAGAACCCAGAGAAAACACGTGATCACTAAGAGGGTTCCTTCTGGCTGAGGGGTGATTTCTCATTCCCTCTCTTCCCCTCTTCCTCTTCCTCTCTCTCTCTCTCTAGTCCAACAAAAGGGGTTTTTCCTTCACAGCGATTGAACCATTAACTTAACATGCTCAGGGACAGCAGCTCCACAGAGGATAGCCACAAATACGAAGTGTATAAAGAGAGGGTAATGCTTTTGGGGGCCAGCGTTACTGCCTATAATGTGATCTTCGAGGAATATGATAATGATTGAATATAAATTAGCCTTTGGGGACAGCCGGGATAAACAACATCTGAGGAGCTGGGGAACAAAAGCAAGTGCAGCCCGTCGTCACGTTCACATACAGTATATAATGTGTACATACAGAGGGAAACGCCGCCCACGCGCTCCCCTACACCGCCACGCTCATGTTCCTGTGCTCACAGAGGTGAAAAGCAGGGAGGATGTTTAATGCATCAATTAACACACACACACACACACACACTAACACACACACACACACACACACACACAAACAAAACAAATGAGAATCAGGGTTTTGCTTCCATGCTGCACCTCAGTTTCCACAAAAACGAGATTTTGTTCGATAAATGTGAACATTAAGATAAAATTTCTAGAGGAAAAATTCTAAGGATTCAAAGAAAACAAAACTTCGGAAGGCAAGTTTGAAGAAAAATACTCCCACTCACCTACAGACGCACATTAACACACACAAACACACACAACGTGTGTCATTGTTTGCTATATCATCTGTTGTTTGCCTTTTTTTTTTTTTCTTTTCTTGTTTACACCATATTTGCCCCCCAACAATTACATGAAAAATACACAATTCTTTAATGCACATCCACCGGCCTGCAAAAGTGTTTCTACTGCTTGAAGTTTTCCACATTACAGCCACAAATGCATTCTTCTGGGATTTTATGACAAACCAACACAACTTGAAGAGGAAGGAAAATTGTGCTTTTTTTTTTTCTTCTTTTTTTTTTATAAAACACTAAAAAGTGTATCATGTAAAAGTCTTCCTCCACATGCTTTGCCGAATGTTTCACCGCCACTCCAGTCTCAGCTCCTTTGCGCTCTCTAACAGCTTTTCCTTTCAGCCTTGTGCAAACGGGATTTCTTCTTTTCAGTTTTTCCTTTGTACAGAAATTACAAGTCTCATTTTCTTCCCACATCATGTTGTGTTGATCACGTAAAGCCCCAATAAAATATGTTTACATTTGTTGCAATTAATAAAATATGAACATTTCAGGGGGGCATGAATAGGTTTGCAAGCCACTGTACATTAGTCTGTTAATATATTCTCTGTCACAAATAACTTTGGGCCACCATGCAAAACTCACTGCACGCACAGGGAGAACATGCAAACTCCACACAGAAAGGTTCAGCAAGCCTCACAGGGAGGAAGTCCCAGGCCATAGTGTGCTGGACTGGCTGTTCCATCTCCGCATTTAGAACAGGCTGGACTTGGTTTTGTGTCCTCTCATTGAAAAGCCTTTTTATTTTATCGTCAAAAGTTGTTTTTGTTTGTTTGAATCCGTTTCTGCATCTTGTGTCCTTTTCCCACCTCACACTTGCTGCTTAAACTCCTTTCACACCATGTAACGCACCACTCTACACCAGCTGTCCATGCAGATGAAGCTGAGGTCTGGCGGTCTGCTCAGATCGGCGGCACAAACTAGAATAACCTCATTGGATTGTCAATATTCCAAAATGCATGCAAATCCGCAAAGATTCTGAGCACATTCATCAGATTAAAGCAAATCATATCCTTAAACTCTTGAATGTAAGGTGACATATAACATTTTGCATCTTTGGTGGTTTAACTGCATAACAGACTTAAAACTGTGCAGCTTGTTTGTTCATGCCGGCTTCTAAAAATTAGCTCACGTTCACTGGATTTGCTCTGTCTGTCTCATAATATACTTTTATTTGCAGTTTCCAATACAAATCACGATCACCATAATTCAAAAGAAGGTTAAAAGTGAATTTTTCTTCCTAACATTAAGTCGTTGAAGGCAGGCATATGCAGCTTGGTATTTCATGTTTCGTTTTCTGTGTTATTTTGAAGTCTGACTCTGTCTTTGGTTTGAGGCTCCTTGACTTCCCCTCCTGGTGTGTGATTGCTGGGACTGTATTCTTCTGGTGGATGTGGTTTTTCCTGTGTCTTCTGTGTGCTCTGGTTGTAGGTTTGTCTGTATGGGTCGCTCTCCACTGTTTCAGGCTGTGTTTTCCGTGTTTGGAATTCCCAGTATCTCCTGTGATCTTGGCTGTGATTGTTGGTTTTTGGTTAGCTTCAGTAAAATGAGCTTCTGTTCAACCAAAAGCGGTGTCCTGCACCCTGAGCAAACCTCCTCAGAGGAAATATAGCATTTAAGATTATATATTTTTAAACATTTCAAACAATTTGTTTTGCTATTTCTACTTGGATGGGAGGCATTCAATGTGGGGTATCCTTCCTTTGAAGGTGCCAGAGAGATTCAGGAGGGAAAATATGACGGTCAGAGGAATGCTACTTCCCATAACCATGTTTAAAAAAAAAATAATAAAAAAAAAAAAAATATATATATATAAATAAATATATATATATATATATATATATATATATATATATATATATATATATATATATATATATATATAGATAGATAGATAGATAGATAGATAATAAAAATAAAATTTAAATAAAATAAAATAAGTAAATAAGTAAATAAATAAATAAATAAATACTTATTGGAAAACTGATGTAAATTGTCAAACATAATACCAGTTGGCCACGCCTGGTCGGCAAGAGGCTCCACTCTAACCAATAATAACCAGGAACATTTTTCTAAAGAATAGCAACACAACACAACACTGATACCTGAGCTGAGATATCAGTGATGCTGCCATGAAAATAACAAAATGTATCTTTCAAGCTGTGCAAACAGCATGAGTTTGTAAAAACATGCTCAATGCAACAGCTAGAGGAAAGGTTTTTTTTTGGACATTTTGTACCAGAAAGTATCATTAGAATTGGTTTTATGTTGAGATTGTAGCAACTTTCTGTAACAAATGTTCGGTTTTGTGAAAATATAGACATTTTCATTATACACATGTATAATGTATAATCTGCACCACAACAAAGTCAATCTGTAAAGTTTTCATGGAAAGGATATTATATCTCTGTTTTAGTGTCCTCTCACAATGGAAATGGGCTGTCTATGGCCTCTGGAGTAAAATGAGTTTCACACCTCTGCTTTTTCACAAGAATAGGTCTGATTTTTATCCAAATAGATGTTAAAACATGGAGGAAATCTGACATTGATCCAAAAATTTCTCGTTTGAAATCAGTGAGATAAAGCATGATTTATATTTTAAAGCCTCCGTATAGATCTGACACAAGCGTGCATAGATCTGCTCCAACAGCTTGTCCACTATATTTATAGAACGATGCCGTTTTGTTGTCTTATGATAAAAATACATCACCAGTATCTTCCAAGAGCTTCATTAAAATGGTTCAGAGTCTGAAACAGACTGTAGCTGCCCGTAAGACATTCAGTAGCGACAATGTGCAGATTAGCCATCATCTGTTTTTCTGCACATGTCCGTCCTCCCCTCAAATCCATTTTCAGCCTCTCAGGTTCCAGTCTTCTTCTCACACTTTTCCTGCTCCGTCCTCCCTCCATCCTGCCTCCCTCCATACATTGTGGCTTATTTTATTCAGGATTGTTCTAAGCGGAGCGTCTGAACGGACAAAACGACTCCTTACAGGGATGTGAGGGGAGATCAGCACAAATCACTGCTAAAGAAGAAGTTCAAAGAGTGATGAAGCCTCCAGAGATTTGGTGTTGCCATGGAGATGAGTAATTCTGTGTGTGTGTGTGTGTGTGTGTGTGTGTGTGTGTGTGTGTGTGTGTGTGTGTGTGTGTGTGTGTGTGTGTGTGTCCACCTGATGTTTTGGGGAGGAATGAGCACGCCATGTGCACGCAGTGTGATTACAGTTCAAATTATTTTTTGAAGCAGTAATTAAAAAAATGACTGTATTTCTTGGACAAATGCATGTAAAAATAACCCACATATTAAACTAAAATCGAATATTTCAAGCTGATTTTCTCTTTGCAGTTATTAAAGGCTATCTTTAAAAAGCTCATCTCTTCTTTCTTTTTTTTTTTTTTTTGTTTTGGAGATAAAAACAGCAACTTGTGTGCAAACACCACAGCATCCCCATCATCTCCCATATTAACTCCTGCTTGCATGAATATTGTTCAAGCGTCACATGAGCCAGCTACCGACTGCACGTGCAGGGCGCACGGCATTGCCGGCGAGAGAGGAGGCGCATGAGGAGAGAGTGCGCATGACCGAGTGTAAACACAGACCGCCCGGTAACCGCGAGCCAGCATTTACACTGAGATTCACTTTGGATCAAAAACAATTTGGATTCCTCTGAAAAAACAAACAAACAAACAAACAAATAATCTCGATTCTTGGACATCTCGAGGAAGTTGTCAGCTGGGTGTCACGCTGACAGCGGGGTTTGTTTTGGGTTTTTTCAGCACCGGACAGCTCTCCGCCTGGCACCATGAGCGCCGGTCGCAGCTGGAGGGGGGCGAGTGCAGAGAGCACGGCGGTCTCTCCTCAGCATCCTCCCCACAGGTGTCACTGAGCCTCGAGAGATGAGCATACCGGAGTTCCTCCTGGAAGTGTCCATTGTGGTCATATCTGTCGTGTCGCTGCTGACAAACTTGTCGGTGCTGCTATGTTTCACCCAGAGCGCAGAGTTGCGCTCCCACGTGCCAGGGGTCTTCGTGCTGAATCTCTCCTTCTCTAACATCCTCCTCACTGTCATCAACATGCCGGCCACGTTCCTCGGGGTGGCCCGGAGCTCCAAGCCCTTCGGGGACTCGTTCTGCCACGCCGTGAGCTTCGCGGAGACCTTCATCACCACTAACGCCATGCTGAGCATGGCGGCGCTGAGCATGGACAGGTGGATCGCGGTGGTCTTCCCTCTGAGTTACTCCAGCAAGATGCGCTACAGGGACGCGCTCCTGATCGTGGCTTACTCCTGGCTGCACTCGCTCACCTTTGCCCTGACTCAGCTGATGATGGACTGGGGAGGCTACAGCCACGCGTACGCGTCCTGCACGGTTCACCTGGGCGCCGGGAAGGCGCAGCAGCTGCGCGCGTACTCCGCCTTCACCGCGCTCTTCCACGGCAGCAGCTTCGCGCTCTGCCTCTTCGTCCTCTGCTTCGCCTACCTGAAAGTTTTGAGGGTGGCCAGGTCTCACTGCAAGAGGATCGATGTAATCACAGTGCAGACTCTCATTCTGCTGGTTGATATTCACCCAAGGTATGAACTGAATCTATCTATCTATCTGTCTATCTGTCTATCTATCTGTCTATTTGATCCATGCAGTTCTATAACTTCATCCATATAATTTTAGGACTTCACAAATGTCTTGCAGTTCTTGTAGTTTCCTCTCAGCATCTTGTGTGCACGTGCGTGTGTGTGGACTGATATAAAGATCACCGTTTTGAGACGTTTAATTCTTTCAGTCTGACTAGAGACAGCTACAGAGCAAAAAGCATTGTCATATTAAAGATTGAAATCTGCAGCATTGATGAATAATGCGAGCTGAGCATTAATAATTCCCTCTGTTTGTCTGTCAGTGTGAAGGAGAGGTGTCTGGCCCAGCAGAAGAAGAGGAGGCAGCGCGCCAGCAAAAAGATTTGTATCTTCATCGGCTCCTTCATCCTCTGCTTCTCACCTTATGTTGTGACGAGGTAACTCATCAGCCCTGCTGCCACTTTTACACTTTTCAGTTTATAAAACACAAAGCTGCAGATTACTCTATATTACTATGGCTTTTGTTAAAGTCTTGAATCAAGACATACTTGCAGATGAGGGATTTTTTTAACTCTATAGGAGGCCAGATAGAAACATAAAATATTTTTGGGTCGGGGGAATGTCTTTTTCCATAATGTTTTTAATAAGCATTCTTAAAGGAATTAGTGATGGCTAAAACTAACAATTTTTTCATTGAAATATGCATTTTTAAAACTTACGTATATCATATACCTCTATAGTGTGGTATCAATCAGCCAACCAACCAACCAATTAACCAACCAGCTAACCAACCAACCAGCCAACCAACCAGCTAACCAACCAGCCAAAACCAACCAACCAGCTAACCAACCAGCCAAAACCAACCAACCAGCTAACCAACCAGCCAACCAACCAACCAATTAACCAACCAATTAACCAACCAGCCAGCCAGCCAACCAACCAACCAACCAACTAACCAACCAACTGACTAAGCAACTAAAAAGACAGCCAACAAACCAAGCAAAAAAACCACCAACCCAACCAACCAACCAACCAACCAAAATCAACCAACCAACCAGCTCAAAACAACTAACCAACCATCCCACAAAACCCCCCAAAAAACCAACCAACCAACCAACCAAATCAAAAACAACGAACCAACCAACAACAAAAAAAAAAATCAACCAACCAACTTGAAACAACCAACCAACTAGCCAGCCAGCCAGTCAGTCAATCAATCAGTCAAAGTATTTTTTCCAGCAGTAATTCTACCGTCACTCTTGAAACCTTCAGATCAGGGACTTTCAAAGTTCATAACAAAGAATAGCAAACAATTTGGGCTGGACTACTTAGATGGGAAAATGATCTCATTAATGGCGAAATATATTGCCAAGCCTGTTTGTCACATTTTTAATTTGAGTTTAAAAGAGTGCTTGTTCCCCAATATTTGGAAATTGGCTAAAGTCATCCCCCTACCTAAGGATAATAAGCTGGCTCTTAGTGGCACTAATAGTAGACCCATTAGTATATTGCCCGTTTTGAGCAAGATTATGGAAAAGCTCATATTTGGACAAATATCACAATATTTTATGAATTTTAATATCACATCTGATTCTCAGCATGCCTTTAAAGAGAGCCATTCTACCTCTACTGCACTTGTCCATATGACAGACGATTGGCTTGGTGAACTTGATGCAAAAAATTATGTTGGTGCTGTGTTCTTAGATTTCAGCGCTGCCTTTGACGTCATAGATCACAACTTATTGCTGAATAAACTGTCTGCTTATGGCTTTTCTGCTTGTTCTCTTAAGTGGTTTAACAGCTATTTAACAAATAGATCACAGTCAGTATACTTCAATGGTAGTTTTTCTTCTGTGCTGAAGCTAGAATGTGGTGTTCCTCAGGGTAGCTGCCTTGGCCCTCTGTGTTTTTCAATTTTTACAAATGATCTTCCTTTCATCTTAGATAGATCCCATGTAGCCATGTACGCTGATGACTCAACTATATATTACAGTTCAGAGAACCTGCAAATTTTGAATAATGTGCTTCAAAGTGATTTAGACCATGTATTTGAATGGGTAGAGTCTAACAGACTAGCTTTAAATGTTAGTAAAACGAAATGCATGATTCTGGACACTAGGAAGCAATCTAAGAACAGAAACTTTTTGTCCCTCACCGTAAATAATATACCCCTGGAGCAGGTGCAAAAGTTTGTTCTCCTTGGCGTAACTATAGATGATCACTTGAGCTGGACTAGTCACATTGGAAAGATTGTGACAAAAATGGGTACAGCTCTTTCTGCCATCAGACGATGTGCTTATTTTATGACAGAATCATCAGTTAAATATGTCACTCAGTCTTTAGTTCTATCTCATCTGGATTATTGCTCAGTCATATGGTCGGGTACCACAAAAAAAGATATTCATAAACTACAGGTGCTGCAAAATAAAGCCGCACGACTAGTTCTTCGTTGCCCATTTCGGACTCACATTGACTATATGCATCAGTGTTTGTCATGGCTACATGTGGAGAAGAGATTACAGAGGAATCTTGGAACTTTTTTTCAGAATATAAGGATAAAAATGAAACCTAGGCCTCTATATGAAAAAATTATCTATGTTCATGATCGCCACTCTCATTTGACTAGATCCCATGTGGCAGATTGCATATCACTTCCAAAGGCTCAATCTGGGGCTATGCGAAGAACGGTGATGTACAGGGCAGCGAATCTGTGGAATAGGCTACCTTCTACTGTAAGAAAGGAGAACAACATAAAAGCTTTTAAAACCATGGTCACGAAAATCCTCATAGCATGATTGCCTTGTAGGTGCATTCTTAGTTCTTGTTGTATGTCTCATTTGTATCATTGCCTTGTTCTATCTGGTTTTCTGGTCTTCTATTGAATTGTGTGTGTATATTTATTTTACTTCTTTTTCGTATTCAATTGTTTAATGGTCTTTATGCACTGCGTTTTATGAGTAGTTGTTTTATCCATTCTGCTCACTGTTTTATGTACTTTGCTTATCTTCTTATTTATAATTGTTGTATGTAGTTATGGACCCCAGGAAGATTAGTTGTCACCCTGGGTGACAGCTAATGGGGATCCAATTTTTAATAAATAAATAAATAAATAAATAAATAAATAATGAAGACGTGCAGAAACATGAAGCAGATGCAGGGAAATGCCTTCCCCAGCGTTTTTTCATAATACTACAACTAAGAATAGTCATGGTAATGATTATTTCGTGAATGTACACATTTTTAGAACTTCATTCCTCATGACTGCCTAAAAAAAACTATTGTAGTTTTTCTTTTTGTGATAAAGAAATCATCATTGCAGTAAAACAAACAGTGAATTCACTGTAAGTGTAATTCTAATGAGTTAAAGTCATAAAGTGATTTTTAAAGCAAAAGCTGCAGATGCTTTTTTCTTCGTGTATTTCAAAAGCGACATTTGAAAGTCAATCAAAAACGACTCGTTGGCGTGAGATAAAGCATGGAGGAGGCACATTGTCTCACTCTTTAAAATCTCCCCTCGGAGATGGAGTGACTCATCGATTCTATACTGCACTGTCGTCACACTGTATGCAATCACCAGTAAGACAGTTTTTTAACAGCAGAAAAGTTACAGCGGATTGCATTAGATTCTTGACTTGTTTGTATCACTGCCAAAAAACTGCAGGAAAAACAGTTTAAACTGAGGATTGTATTGAGAATATATTATGGGGCATTTAACAAGCTGCACACAAACACACAAAAATAGATAAAATCTTCCCTCAATCTATTTATGTATGAGCTTCGTATCAGAGTTATTGCATATGGAAGAACCTCATAAAGCAGGTGTGTCAAACATAAGGCCTGTGAGCCAAAACTAGCCCGCAAGAGGCTCCAATCTGGCCCAGGAAATGATAAAGCAAACTGTGAAAGTTTCAAAGAAAACATTGATTTTTTTATTATTTAAACAAATTTATAAAGAGTAGCAGACACAACACTGATGCCCGAGCTGAAATATTACAGATGATCCAACGAAAGCTAGCAAACTATTATCCTCAAGGTCATGCTCTCAGTATGAGTTTGTAAAAACATGGATAATGCAATAGTAGAGGGATTTTCTTTGAAATTTCTCTGTATTTTGCACCAGAAGGTTTAAAATTAAAATTGACTTCATAATGAGATTGTAGTAAATTTCTGTAGCGATTGTTTGGTTTGAGATAAAAAATGGTACTTTCATCATGTATGCTCTGAAAAGTTTAAATTTACACGTTCTTTTGGTTCTATTTTACCTGTCCTGGGTTGTGTTCGGCCCCTGAACTCAAATGTGTTTGATAAAGAGCAAAAAGCAGAGATCTTTCTGGTGCAGTCTGATGGCCGTCTGTGTTAGAAATGTGAAACCTGAATGCGTTTTGTCCTCCGCCCTCAGGTTGGTGGAGCTGTTTCCGTCCGTGCACATCCCCCGGTACTGGGGCATCGCCACCAAATGCATGTGCTACGCCAAGGCTTCCAGCGACCCGTTTGTCTACTGCCTCCTGCGGCAGCAGTACAGGAAGGTTCTGGTCAGCATCATCGGCCGCGTTATGACAAAGGAGAAGTACTTCCTGTCGGTCCACAGCAGCAGCAGCATGCTGGACGCCACGGACGACAACTGTCTCGCCAGGATCACCTGACTTTGATGGGCTCAGTTTGAAATGTTTCAGTAATTCTGCCGTCCACGCAAGGGAGGTCAGAGGTCAGTAAGTGCAACGACGTGAAGGAGGAAAGACGTCAGAGGCTCGTTTAAAGGTATTTAAACAGGCGGCTGGGCCAAGGGACTGTTTAAACCACAGGGCTTCCCACTGGAGGAGCTGTGAGAGACTCCAAACAGTTTACACTCGCGTCTAACGTGAGCCAGAGGCCCTTTCAGAGCCTTCAGACTGACGTCCCACAGGGCTTGTTAGTTTTGCCCACTGAGGCACTGCCAAGGATACACCACATGAAAACCACAACACCACGTTCGTTACATCCATCGGTGTCAATGTATCTCTGGAGTACTGTAATGATAAATACGTCGAGAAGTGATCTTCAAGTAAAAAAGCTGAAAGCGATTGTTAGTTTGATGATGATGTTTTCAAGTTAAATATTAATGATCGTGTCAGCGAATGCCCACGGATTGTACAAAAAAAGGTATGAGGATGTGTGAAAATGTTATATCACGGCTCGAACACCTATTGAAAATAAATGTCACTGCCACAAAACACGCCGAGTCTGTGCATAAATACCTTGAAGTTCCATCTAATTAGGTTGTACAAACCTTTCACTGCAGGTAATTATCTCAGGCAGGTAATTAAAGCAGGCCCGAGGATGTGGAAGTTTGTGTTTGAGAAAAACAGGCGAGATGTCAGATTTCTTGCATCCTGTTTTTAAAAGTATTTTTTCATTTGCTGGTGCATTTTAATTAGCCAACCAACCAAAAATGCAGTACCACTTTAAGGCAGAAAATAGGAATGAATATACCTTTAAAAAGGTGTTAAAGCCTCAGATAGAAGCTACATCAAACTGAGGGTGGAATGTGTGTTTTCGGTCTCAGGACTTTCTGAAAGAAAACCACAGCAACTGTATATGCCATAGAATCACATTTTAGGAAAACAAACGGAGCAAACACTTGGAGGTAAAGGTGGAGAAAGTCTCTCAGACTGTTTAGTTCTTGAACTGGACAGCTGGACCATGTCAGGAGAGCGATGCGTAAACTTCTGTCACTTCTACCATCCACTGCTACTACTACAACAACACACACACACACACACACACACACACACACACACACACACACACACACACACACACACACACACACACACACAGTCCAATGACTCACTTGGCTGCTGCCTCAAAGTGCTTCACACCAGTTAGTCACATCAGGGGCAATTCAGCATTCTGTGCCTTGCTCAAGAACACATGAGGGATCAAACCTGCAACTGGAAGACAACCTGCAACTGACAATTACATACAAAGATGAAGTGTTTTCAAGTGTGTATTCAGTGTATCCCACCAATAGAATGCTGTATTTATTAATGGGATGTTTAAGTTTCAGTGGTCCAAATCTTACTCTTTGTTGTTATTATGAAGTTATAAAATTGTTGTATTCTCCAGATGAAATGTGTGGCTTCTTAGCAATAAATGAGGAATATGAAAGGAATATTTTTTCCTTTATTGAGTTGAAAATCTCATCTGCACTGTAATGTGAGTGACGCTGAGCAACACCAGCACAAAAGGCTTGTGATGTTTCCCAGGAAGAAGGCTGGATGCAGACCAGCATACCTTCTGTGATTTTTACCATGTGTCTGCAGACTTTAATTATTAAATGCCGTTTGTGTCTCAATCATAAGAATAACTACTTTAACGCTGGAATAAGCAGGAGAGAAATAATCATCAAGCAGGTATTTCAGGGGGTGGGACCTCAAATGACATCCTGAGGTGGATCATTTTCAGTTTTTCCAAATAAAAGGGGGGTCCAGACCTCCCTGTGCCCCCCTGATTTCCGCCTGTGCACGCACAGACACGCACGGAGCCGTGCGCTGAAACCTGATCGTCCCAGCCGGGAGCCATAACCCGGAGCTGGGTCAGGGATGCTCCGCGCGCACAAAGGAAGGAGGTTTCCGTGCTGGGGGTGGTAATTATCATCCAGACTGGAGCAGACGGAAGAAGAGCAGCAGCTTCAAACACGCACACATACACACGGACACACACACACACACGCACACACACACATACTCAGTGCCACATCACGCACCGCAGATGTGAAGTTTGTCGCTGCATCATGCGTCCAGGACTCGCGCTGCTGTTTCTGTGCCTCACGCGCGGCTGTCGGTGCGCGCCGCCGCAGAGCTGCCATCCCGGAGACGAGTTTTTAGGTAAGAAGAAAGTCTCTTTCAGCCAAGTTGAGCACGCGCGCAGAGCCAGGTATGGGTGCTTCTTTTGTTGGAAACTAACTCCAGGTAGGACTTTTTAAACGTAGAACTTTTCTGATTGTTTTTCCCCCGCAGGGATTTATCTGCGCAACATCCAGTTTTAAACATAAAGCATGTCTGGCATGTATATAAAAACCTCTAAACAGCCATTAGAGTACCTTACTTATTCATTTAAAGTTTAACATTTTCCACCTTTTACCTGTTTTATACACATTAAAGTAGATTTGGATTCTGCAGAAACATGACATTATTTCAATATGATTGAAGCTTTCAGGGTTAATATTTAGTATTTGTATCTCTATAAGTCTAAAAACAGTGATTAAAGTAAATACAGGCTCAGCATGCCTCTGTTTGTGCCATGCTTTTGAAGATGTCTCCCCCTACTGTCCATTGTGTGAATATTAAAGGAAGATTTTATGTATAAATTCTGTGGTTTTTTTTTCCAAAGGGAGATGCAGCAGGAACGAGCAGGAGAAACGTATGTCTCATTGTTCATTAATAACAAAATGCATGAAATAAAAAGAATTATAGGAATTATACCTGTATATGCTATAGTGTTTTTTTTTCTAGAAATATCTCAACATTTTCCAAACCCAATCATAGGGGTGACGATTTTTCTTTTACAAAATAAAACAACGAATGAATAAACTGTCTCTTCTTTCAGTTTCCTCAAATTTATTTACTTTTTACTTTTCTCCTCAACAGGAACCTGCTCTGAGCTCAACCTGGGATACTGTAATGATCTGGAATATTCAAGGTGGGTTGTTGAGGTTGATGCTAAATCTATATTGCAAAGCTTTAATTTAATTATTCTTCTGTCCATGTGAACCCAGGACCATCTTCCCCAACATCCTGGGCCACCGGACTCGCTCGGACGCCGAGTCGGGGGCAGAGTACCTGCTGCTCAGCGTCATCCACGGCCTGCTGAACGGGGAGTGCTCCCCCGAGATCCGTCTGGTGGGCTGCTCCGTCCTCGCCTCGCCGTGCCAGGACAACAAGATGATCAAGCCGTGCCGCAGCACGTGCGAGGCCCTGAGGAAGGACTGCTCGCACGCCTTCGAGGCCATCGACATGGCCTGGCCCTACTTCCTGGACTGCGACCGTTTCTTCGCCAGTAAAGAGGAGGGCTGCTACGACCCGCTGGCAGGGCTGAAAGGTAAAACCTCGCACTGCAGTCCTCTGCTCCGTCTCTCCTGCCCTGAACCCTCCGTCCCTCCCCCAGCCAGACAGGAGCTGGCCCTGTCCAGTCTGTCGCCCGAGGAGCCCAGCACCATCATCCAGTTCACCTACACCTCCAACGCTCAGATGTACAGCTTGCTGAAGAGGACGGCGGCCAAGTGCTCCAACATCGCCCACGTCTACAGCATCGGGCGCAGCACCGAGGGCCGGGACCTGCTGGTGATCGAGTTCAGCAACAACCCCGGACAGCACGAGCTGCGTGAGTAGACAGCTGGAGTTTCAAATATTCATGAGGAAATCTGCCGTTCAAAGCCTTTTCTCTGCGTTTTGTTGATATATTGCATTATTCTTCCATGACAGCTCATCTGATTCTTCTGCATTCCCCCTGATCAATACTTAATACTCTGTTTATTTGAAGTACAGGCTCCCGAAGGCCTGGTCTTAAAAGCAAGTGAAAACACTTTTGCCTGTTTTCAGTGGAGCCAGAGATCAAGCTGGTGGGCAACATGCACGGCAACGAGGTGCTGGGCCGCCAGCTGCTCATCTACCTGGCCCAGTACCTGTGCTCAGAGTACAACCTGGGAAACCAGAGGATCCAGACCATCGTCAACACCACCCGCATCCACATCCTGGCCTCCATGAACCCCGACGGCTACGAGCTGGCCGCCTCTGAGGTAGAGGATAACAGCGACCCGGAGCTCGCCAACCAGGAAGTAAATATTGTTAACAGAAAGCAAAGACAAACCGCCATTATCCGCTCTCAGTGTCTGTTTCCTGTGCTCGCCTTCATGGACAGAGGTGGAAGAAATGAGTCAAAGCTTTAACCCAATGAAGTGAGATTCAGTTTTTCACTATTTTTAGAATAAAACGAATTTATTCCTATCGTAGTCAGTGTATTGAGTGTATTGAACACTGCAATTACTGTCAGGATATAACTGTACCATCATGATAAAATCTTTTGGGAAATGTAAAACTGAACACTATCTGATTTTTCCTCGAACTCAAATCTCTTAAAAATGTAATTACAGACTGATTACTCACCGGCTTTCTGGAGGCGTTATATATTAATTAACAGTTGCAATGTGAGGATATGTCAAATCTTACGGTTTATATTGAGCACAGCAAAGTGTCTTCTGGAATATGAGATGGTTCTTAAACATCTTTATTGTTTGAGGAGTGTTTGATAAAGTCAAGAATAATGTGAGGCAGTCCAAACAACATGACGATCTGTCAGGCTAAAAAGAGTACTGAAGGCTTCCACCTCTGTCTGTCAGCATTTCTCTCTACCAGACCTCCCACTCCCAGCAACTTTCATTCAAATCAAATGGCTTTAAAAGAAGTAATTAAAACAGATATATTCAATGCAATTCGCATTTTGTGCTTGCTCTCAGCCGCTGGCAGTGGGAAAACTGCACGTCTCCTGCATGGAGGAGGTTTCACTGCGATTCTGTCAGCTCTGTCTTCATCTGTAGGAACAACTTAAAAATTAGACTAGAAGTTCATGTTTAAGCATATTTTTTATTTCAATTTGAGTTTATATGAGCATCGATATATCTAAAAAACATGAACTTTTAAAGATTTCCTAATTTTCTGGACTTGCATCTGTATTTCTTCATGTTGGAGAAAGTGAAACTTCTGTGCTCTCGTATCTGAAGCAGCATTTTAAACCGGGAGCGTCAAACAGAAGATGAAACTCAAGATGAACTGGGCTTGACACCTCTGCTTTCAGTGTTTGTCCTCCTGCTCGCATGTCTCTCTGTTGACGGAGTGTGTGTTTGCGCACATGTGTGTATTGATGTGTGACACGGGACTGACAGAAGCCCGTGTTGTGTATGGAGTCTCACGGTGCAGATCGTTATTGTCCATGTGTGTCACGCCACATTGCAGCCTGCTTTTCTTATTTGATGCTGGAGTGTTAAGATAATGTGATATTTCATATAATGTTGAAGATCAACAACTCAACAGATCTAGAATGCAATATTTAAGTGAACTTGTAATGTTTTTAAAGCTAGAAAAATATACTTATAAAAGAAAATAATGCTCATAATATAATTCCATTAATGTGCATGTGTGTTGCCTTAGTAGTTTATAAGATGATCAGTTGGAATTTTTTGTGATAATCCCACTTTATTTTTGGTAGACAAATATATTAATCACCACTATGTAGTAACAAAGAGGTTCAGCCATCTATTACTTTCTCCTCCTTTAGCTCCTTTTACGAGCTCAATGCTCCATCTAGTGGTGCAAACGTGTCATGCAAAACTAAACAAAAAAAGATTGTATATAATGTCCAGTTTAACAGTATGATCAGTCATTTATTGTCCAATTTGAAAGCAGTCTTATGTGTTGTATTGCATGGATGAAAAGAGACAATAATAGTAATGTGGTAGAATTTACTGCACACTTACATGCATTAATTTCCATAAGTCATTATTTAAACGTTTGGATGAAAACAAATTCAGACTGGCCTGAAGGGAAATTTGCACATGTGAGAATCATTTTTATGAGTTTTGTGGAACATGGTTTAATCTTTTTCCTCTGTTGTATTTCTGGATATTACGGTGCATCTTGTTGGTTGCAGGGTTTGTGAATTGTAGCGTCATGCGAATGGATTTCTGTTCCATCCAGCTCTGAAGGTGGAACTGGCTGTGTGTCGCTTCAGGTCTCAGTGGAATTGATTTAATTTCTGCTCATTTGCTTCTCCCTCCCTCACGACGGATATATGGTCTTGTCTCCATGTTAACAATAGAATTAACAAAAAAATTTCCTCTCTTGAAATCCTGACTAATGTTCATATCATTTACTGTTTTCTTCACGTCATTACTCATCGGACTAATGTTTACATATCATCATAATTATTAATATTATTGTCATTGTTTTGATCTGTGTTTAAAGTTTCCAGTGTGTTTGTTTTCTGTAAATCGCTTCTTTTCAGGGTCATTTATTGAACGGTTGGACCAACGGACGGGCCAACGCCCAGAATATTGATCTGAACCGCAACTTTCCAGACCTCACCTCCATCTTCTACCGGAACCGACGCAGCAGGCACTACCGGATCGACCACATCCCGATCCCAGACTCCTACTGGTTCGGAAAGGTAGGCTCACACACGCTTCATTTCATCCGCAGCTTACATATGGAGACATGCAAAGGGAAGCTTATGGAATAATGAGGAATATATGCTACACAATGCCACAAAGATAGGATTCAAACCTGTTCATCAAAGACAGGCAGACAGAAATATCTAAATCAATATGGATTAAAAGTTTGCAAGTGCAGCTGTGTGCGTTTCATTTGAGATTAAATACAAAGCACAACACTGTTTTATAAGTAGTACAGCACTGTGTGATGAAGGAAAATTAAGCCTTTTATTCAAGTGAAGCATGAAAATGGGAAGGGGATATGAAATCAAGGAAATAGAAATCATAACGCAAAAACGAGAATTGAAATAAGGCAAATTTGTAGGCAGCAAGAGTTACTTCTGAATTCTTAATCCTGGTGTGAAGCATAAGGCCCATGGGCCAAAACCAACTGGCAAGACAATCCAGTCTCACAGAAATTCGAAGTTGTAAGAATTTTAAAGAAAATATTGATTTTAAAATAAGTTTCTGATAAGTAGTGAACTCAACACAACACTGAGACCTGAGCTGAGAGAGTGCTGACGCTGCTAGCTAACTACTTCGCTCAGAGTTAGTTTGTAAAAACATGCATCATGCAACAGCTACAGGAGAAGATTTTGGGACATTTTTCTATATTTTGCACCTGAGGGTATCATTAAAATTGACTTTATGTTGAGGTTGTAGTCAATTTCTGTACTAATTGCTTGATTTTGTTTAAATATTGACATTTTCATGACATATACTCTGCTCCACACCAAAACAACTTTAAAATTACAGGTTGTTGTGGCACTTTTACACCAGTCTGGCACTAGATGGCCAGCACACAAGATGAGATTGGTCTGAATGTGGTCCGTGAAACAACATGTCTTTGCTATATGTCATGCTATTCATATGTAATAAACCTTCTGTTCATTTATCTTTTATTGCCTGAACATTTTTATCAGTCAAATGAACTCAGTTCTTAGTTTTTGCCATCATATCTGAATGTTCTCGTACGTTGATACCAGGGGATTTAAGTGTGGGAAGTATTTCTATAGTATGCATTCTGTGCATGTCATGACTGGCATGATTTTGACATTTTGTTTTGAGTCTCATTCACTTATGATGATGACAAAACAACTGTCACATGTTGAAGCGGGAATGATGTCCCTGTCCATTTGTGTGCAGTAGAAGATGTGCCATCCTGCGTTTGTTCCGCAGGTGGCGCCGGAGACCTATGCGGTGATGAAGTGGATCCGCTCCCTGCCTTTCGTCCAGTCCGCCAGCCTCCACGGAGGAGAGCTCGTCATCTCGTATCCGTTTGACTTCTCCAGACACCCCCAGGAGGAGCGGATGTTCTCTCCCACCCCGGACGAGCTGGTAGGGACGCGGCGGCCGCAGACGTGAGCACAGGTACCCTCGGTACTCACAGATCCTCTCTCAACACGCAGATCTTCAAGCAGCTGGCTCGCACCTACGCGGACGCCCACTCCACCATGTCCAACAACGACACGGACAGATGTGGAGCGTCCTTCTATCGAACGGGGGGCATCATCAACGGAGCCCTGTGGTACAGTTTTGTCGGTGGTGAGTTGGTTTTCCAGCAGAAGAAGAAAAAGTATTTGCATGTTTTCATGCTTCTCAAAGCGATCTGCCGTGTTGTTTGCAGGGATGTCCGATTTTAATTACCTGCACACAAACTGTCTGGAGATCACGGTGGAGCTGGGCTGCGATAAGTTCCCCTCAGAGGCAGAGCTGTACCCCGAATGGAAGAGGAACAAAGAAGCTCTGCTCAGCTTCATGGAGTATGTAAGTGTCTCACAGGGAGAGTGTGCAATGCTTTTTGTTTTTGCTTTTCCAGAACTCTCTTTAATTCTTTTGAAAGCTATAAACTTCCTTAGTGTCGGTACACCAACCTAGTGCAGGATTGAACTTTCTTTCCCTCTGCGCTGCAACACTCATTTATCCACATACATCATCAGTGGAATTTAATTGAATTTAAAGCAGATAAAGATTACAGTGTGTTAATTTAAATGAGTGGAATTAATAGGCTTAATGCCGACAAAATGCAGATTTGAATGTTAATTATGGGATTAAAAGTAGATTTTCAAAGTGTGGCGAGACCCCCCACAGAATTGCAGTTAATTACATTTTTGGAATCATTTTAACCATAATATTATGTGTGTGTTGCACTGATCTTCAATCTTCAAACTAAAATAAAACATAAATGTACCATTGATGAGTTACCTCTACTCCTGAAAGTAGCTGCGCTACGTTATGTAAGTGGTGTATTCTGATCTAAAGGTCGATGATCCTGTGTGTGTTTGAGCAGGTCCACAGAGGAATAAAGGGGGTGGTCACAGATACTGAGGGTAATGGGATAAAAGGAGCATCAGTGTCTGTCCGAGGCGTCAGGAAAGACGTCACCACGGGTAACTACAAACCACTGCCTTCAAGTTTCTACACGATTATAGCAGCTTCATAACTTCTTCTGTTAGATCAGTTATAATTTTACTTTTATTTTGAGAGGAAATACCTTTTATTCATTTATTACTTGCTGGATCGCAAACATTCTCATCCTGTAGCCTGGTTTTCATGTTAAAATCTGGAGAAAAACTCATGAAAACACACGAAAATATGATTAGAATTCATTTTAGATCGACAGTTTCTGCACAGTGTGACAACAATCCAGTAAAAGAAAAGTGTCATTTTTTAGCATGTTTTATAAGTTGTTTATAGTACCCCAAAAGAGTTAAACTGGATAACCTACAGGGGTGCGCTGTTATGAAAATTTTGACTGATATCTAATATTAATGTTGTGGCTATGGGTGATGGCTGATATTTATCGATATGGAGTCCAGCTGAGCCAGCAGAGCATGCCGCTTGTGTTCAAAAAGAAGGAACCGTCTTGGAGCAAAGTGCAAGTGACGTGACAGAGATACAGCCATGGAGAGATTGTAGACCTTCAGAGCTTTAGTGTTCAGTGGTGGATGAGCTGATCACTCCCAGTCCTGAGTCCTTGGTGCTCTTCTTCCTCTCTCCACCTCGCCTTCAGCTGAAGACGGAGACTACTGGCGGTTGCTGAACCCCGGCACTCACATCCTGACGGCGACGGCCAAAGGTTACTCCAGAGTCAGTAAGAGAGTTCATCTGCCTCGCACCATGAACAAGGCCGGACGGGTCGACTTCGTCCTGGAGAAGGTTTGGTTTCTCTTTCGTGATGGAAATATTAACAGAGGAATTCTTCAAAAGCAGCTTTTATGGAAACTGGGCCGTCTCTTCTCGGTGTCTCCAACGCAGGCCGCAGTCTGTGTTCTGGTAGATTCATCAGTCTGGTCAGCTTTCCTCTGCTTTTTTATGCAGTTTGACATTTTTAATCACCTGCCTCCTCCATGATTCCCCAGATCGAATGGCTGTAGTAGTCTGAATGACACCATAAAGGCTATGATGAAATTACAACTGTCTGGCGAGTGGATGACTCAATCGAGCTCCAATATGCCTTGATTTACTTGAGTATCTCTAAATTTAAAGGTGGGGAACAACAGACAGTGTATTCCCAGCTCTTCATTCGGTCTTATTCTTAAGATAGAATCACCTGAGCCAGCAGAGAAAAGAAAAAAAACTAAAGATGATTTAATAAAGACATTGATAAATCATTTTACTGAAAGTCTGATTAACCTGAAAACGACAGGGTTTGTGTTCTATGTCTCATGAGTGTTACTAATTCGTGACTTCTCATCTTCCCTTCAGGTTCCCGTGGAGCCCGATATTGACGACCACCTCTTCCCCTCAGTGGACACGTGGGATCGCTTCGACCCCTACAACCAGTTCGAGCGCTACGCCGAGCCCGACGTCGGCGCCGGAGGGATCGAGCGCCAGGAGAAGCCGTGGTGGTGGAACTACTTCTCCCAGTCTGGAATCTCTCCTCCACAGTGGCTGCTTCGAAGTGTCTAGACAGCATGTTAGCGAAATATTTCCCAGGTGGCCACAGCGGAGGACGTCTGTCAGAGGCATCGATGTAGCAGAAGCTGCGACACTGAAATCATCACACACATTTCTGTGCTTCTTTCAAGGATGTGAATTTGTTTTTCGTTTTTTTTTTTTTAAATTCATCAGCCAACAAATTTAAATCCAGTCTGTGAGCTGGACTTGGAGCAAATCTGATTTGCAGATCCATTTACACGATTCACAGCAGATTAATGAGATGAGGCTGCTTCTGTTGTCCACCTTTTAAAGACGATGCAACAACTTTCATGCACTTTTTGAATAACATGACTTAAGATCCTAATTTCACATTTATGACGGCAGCTTGTGTCTTTCTGCACACTTGTGCAAAAAAAATAAAAAAAAAACCTAACTAAATTGACTTTGTGGCACTATTTTGACACAGTGATGACATTTGATGGGTTATCACATTTTTTCCCTTTCACACTCTGCCATCTGTGAAGAGTAGGTGTTTTTTGCTTTGTTTTTCACAAGCATTCAAAATAAATATTAAAGATTTCTGGCACCTTTTTGTTCAGATATGGTTTCTTCTTTGAGTTCTACCTGTGTTGTTTCCACTGGGAGAGGCTCGCACCTCCAGCAGCTTCGCTTTGAATCACAGAGGGCCAAACACATTTTACTTCAGGGGCCATATATGGGCCAATTTCATCATAAGTGGACGAAACTTGCTAAATTGTGCCAAAAAAAAACAAACTCTGATTCCTCTGTAGTGGTTCAGCATATAAACATGATGACAGTTTTTGATTTTCTACCGAAACAAACTGCAATCTCAAGGCCAATTTTCAAGAAACCTTATGGTGTGAAATACAGTGAAATATTCAAACAACTTCTGTAGCTGTTGCATTATGCATGTTTTTATAAACTCACCCTGACAGCATGGATTTGATTTGAGGCTAATCATCATAGTTTGTCAGTTTCCATGGTAGCATCACTGGTATTTCAGCTCAGGTCTCAGTGTTGTGTGTCTTCACTTCTCTTGTTTAAAAAAATCAATGTTTTCTTTGAAATTATTCTCTTTGCTTGGTGGTTTGAATGTTTGAATAAACAAGGCATTAAAGATGGATGGTGGGATGTTTTGAAAGTTTAAATCAGGCTTGCAGAGTGACAATATTCACTTTTAGAGTCCGGTTGGGGGTCTTTACATGTATAGAACTCTTATGATAGTAATTTTACCATTCAAACAATACCTCATGCTACCATCAAACAACACACTAATGCTCACTTTTATTGAGCCAAGTGTGGCAGAACGAGTGGTGAGATAAACAGAACACAAACCAAAAGACAACGCCACCTGGGGACTTGCACCCCAGGATCTCAAATGTTAAGTAAAATTTAAAAAAAAAAAAAACAAGGACCCGCAGGTTTGAAGGATTCACTGGGACGGGAGACGTGAGTTCAAATTAAAACAAACTTTATTAAATTCCAATATTAAAATTAGCAGACTAACTCAAAATAAATGGGGTTTGAGGCCTGTCAAACAAAACCGAACTGGACAGGGCTGGGGCTTACCACGACAGCGGTAACAGAAAGGGGGAAGGACCCAAAAACACACAGCACCCGTGACACAGCAAACAAAAAGTGAAAAAGGGAACACCACTCGGGAACCGCTGCCGCTCCGGGGCCCCCAGCACCTGTCAAAAGAAAAGAAAATCAACAATTAATGCTAGGGTCAGCAATCTTGGAAAACCAGCATGTAGCACGAATGTAGCGTCTCCCAAGGCTCCGCCCAGCTCCCACCCCATTGGAGGAGCTCCCGTTGGCAGCGAATGCAGTGGACGCGGAAGTGCGGCGCGCGGGAGCACCACTCTATGGCAGGCCATTAGAGACAATAATCGTTTAGGCTTTGCCATCGTGAACGCACCTACTGTTTTCGGGAGGCGCACGTCAAGCCAGGGGTGGGCGATATGGCAAAAATGTCATATCACGATTTTTTTAAATCAATATCACGATCACGATTTTATCACGATTTTTTTTTTTTTATTGAATTTTCTAGACTAATTTGCAACTTTGACCATTTTTTCCCTAATGTTAAACATATAAAACGTATAAAATGTATTTAAACATGTAAAACCCTAAATGAAAAAAAAAAAGAATTTAAGCTAAAGAAACTGGCTTTGATGTAAATAGTTTTTTTTCTAATCAAAATGTGCAATGAACACAAACATAAAGACAAAAACAATTTAACTTTAATATCTATAACCTGAGTGAATAATACAGCTGCTGAGAACAATTTTTTGTTCAGAGATCTAAGCTTTTATCTCCTTTAAAAATGAGGTAAAAGATAATGAACAATAAAGTACACTTTTGTAACACAAAAAACTAAACATATCAAATAGCTTTTTAGCCGTTTTAATGGGATATAGTTTTAATAGTTGCGCTATATGACCACTAGAGGGCTCTGTCTCCATTGAAATACAGCCCCTCATAATCCCATTAAATCAAAGACTTTCCACTAGTTATCAGACAAAAGGGCCGTTTCAGCTGTTAACTTGATGATATGTTCACTAAGTGTCTTTTCACATTTCTGTGATTTGTTGTATATAAAATCCCTCATGCTAGTTTGTGAACTGCTCGCGGTAGCTCGCTAGCTAGCATTAGCATCGGTGTTAGCTTCAGCGTCTCTCTCTCCAGTTTTTCTTGGTGTTTCTATGGCGGCTGATCTCTTGTAGATCCTGTACTGCTGTTGTAAACCAGCTTTGCCTGACACAGCCTCCACCCAGCAGTAGCTCCAGTTAGAGAAGCTGTCGCATCGCGGTCCGCTCGTGGTTAGCTGCCTTCACGTCCGCGAGTCAACTTGAAGGCAGCACTGGCTGTGGCTGTGGTGTTTTGTTTTGTTTTTTAAATCATCGTTAATGTTGCTCCGCATGTATCTATTATGTATGTGGATAACTGCACTAGAGGGAATATTTAGTTCATATTATTTGAAGCTTTCAGGTAACATCATTACTCCAAAAAATATTTATATATTTATATATTGGTGAAAAAATAACGAGGAGAACGTGCCCTATAGACGGTTTAACGATCTTTCTGATTTATGAGATCGTCCTGACTATAATCCTTATCGATCTTACATCGTCATATCGCACAACCCTATGTCAAGCCCCAGACGAGCTACGACGGAGACGTCGCAGCAACGCAGTGGCGGCGACGGGGGAGTATACTGAGGCCTTAACCCGACAAATTTATCAGTTTAATATGTCCAAGTGTCTCCTGGTTGTTGTCCGCACTCCCGAATAACCTCCCCAGAACTCCCCGTTCTCTTGAATCCCTGCTGCCTTCACCAGCTAGCATGCTAACGCTGTAAACAAAGTTCCACCGCTGCTGGATGCTAACAGCAGCTAACATGCTAACGCTATAAACCAGGTTCCACCGCTGCCGGATGCTAACATCTGCTCCGGTCTGGAAGCGGCTCAAGCTGACCGGTCTCTGGACGTACGAGCTGCAGGGCAGCAGGTGAAAACAGGAACCTGGACCTGAACGAGCAGAGACCCGGGTCAGACTCCCATTTAACGCTCTACCGCCAGTCTCTTCTTCACTCTGCTGGGTGCGCTGCTGCGCTGTGTCCAGTGCCCCTGGTGGCTGGGCCTAGGAATTACACGCCATGCCACAGCCTTCAGAACACAGGTACACCTTTTCCACCACACTGGCTCCCGGGCCAAATCGGGGCCTGGGCCACAAGGGTTCCAGTCCCGGGCCTCCTGCACACCGGCTTTGCTTTTCCAACCGCCGGGAGCCGCGGAGGAGGCGGAGCTACGTCACTACGTCACTGCAGAACGTCAGAACGTCATTGTGGACGCAGCTGCTAAGCTAACCACAACAATGGAGGATCCCAGGAAGTGTTTCTGTCTATTTCTGGCAGTGAGCTATCAAATCATCCTACAGCTGTTAGCCACGCCCACCTCGTCTCCCCAGCGAAGGCCTTTGAGAAAGAAGGTAAATATCAGACGTTTTATTGTTCAGTAGTTAACGTGTTAGCATTAGCCTAGCTGCTAACCAGTAGCTAGCGTCAGTCATGTGGTGGTTAAACAGATTCAGTAAATATATGATGATGTCTTATTCTCTCTCTAGATGATCTTCAGGACTGAGCTGCAGATCTCCTGTTGCCTGGTTCCTCCTGGTTCTTCCTGGTTCCTCCTGGTTCCACCTGGTTCCTTATCTGTTATTCCAGCTGATTTTATTCACAACACACCGGAAAAACACCAAAGATAAATAATATTTATACAAAGAGAAGCAGTCCAGTCTGTTCCTGTGGTTCAACTCCCCCTGCTGGCTGCGCCAGGAGCTGCAGGTCCAGATGCTCCATCAGACCGCCGTCAGAACCGCGCTTCGTTCTGCTGGATAAAAGCACAGAAACAAGAACAGCTTTGAATAAATGTTCTCTACATTCACAAGAAAACCAATAAATGCTGTACTGTGCCGTCATGAGCTGGTTCTGGAAACAAATCCTACCGGGTCTGGTCTGGTCTGGTCTGGTCTGGTCTGGTCTGGTCGGGTCGGGTCTGGTCTGGGAGGACGTCGATCCAGACGTCCTGCAGGAGGTCAGCTGTAGCATGGTACCGGTGAACTGCGACCCAACATCTCTATAAACCAGAACCAACAGATGTTTCAGAGCCTGGATCATTTCCAGCTTCATATTCACAGCAGGCTAACAGCTGCTTTATGAATGAAACTCACCAGGATACGGAGTCATTCAGGAGCTGCTTCACCTCCTGGATCCAGACTGGGTCTGCCCCGCCCCCCCCCCAAGGTTCTCCTGAAGCTCTGCTGCAGACCACAGCACCAGGAGGCCCCGGGTCTCCTCCTCAGACCACCGCTTGTTTTTGAAATCCAGTTCTCGGCTGAATTAAACTAAATTAAAAGCTGCTGCAGCTTTCTGACACAAAAAATGGCGACTGCGTGTTTTGCCGAAGGAGACGTAGCCCCGCCCCCCAGGACCAGATGTAGTGGATCCGTGGCCGGGCCCTGATCTGGGGATGATCTGGCCCAGCTCAGAAGTGGTGCCTCAAAAGTCCCGGGTTTTGGGAGCCAGAGCCGGGCCATGGTTGGTGTGAACACAAGAAACCAGTTCAAAGTTGGGACTAGCCCCGATTTGGCCCACGAGCCAGCGTGGTCGAAAAGGGTAAGAGCTCCGACGCCGTTGCTCCGCCCTCCAGTGTGGCTCGCCGCCACTCCGCCACTCGACCCGCCAATCATGGTCTTCTGCTTGGCTCCGCCTCCCCTCGATCCGCCTGGACTCGCCAGTCGTGACCCTGTGGCCTTCAGCTGTCCTGCCACACCCTGAAGTCCACAGCTGGTCAACCAATCAGGTGATTCTGCCTCCGATCCTCAGAGCAACAGAGTTTCAGCCCAGTCCCACCTGGACCGGGACGCTCTGGTTCCTCTGAGGACGGACAGGGACAAGACTGCAGTCTGTCCCTCTTTGGCTCTAATCACCTGTGCTCCGTTTCTACCTTCCCCTCCTGCTCCCCCTGGTGGTCAAACTAAGGAAATGATAGCGGCTCCTTCAGAGGGGGGTCGCCGTCGGTTCTCTGGATCTGAGCCGAGAACGGATCCAGGTTCTTCCTGAGGGTCTCCTGTCAGCAGGAGGACTCCTGCTCTCAGGTTCCTGTGAAGCAGACAGAACTCCTCTCATGTTCCTGATTCCTCCCAGACCAGACAGCGAGGCCCCGATCCATCAGATCCATCAGATCCATCAGATCCTGGACAGAGATCTCTGCAGCAGCTCCTCCTCCTGAACGTCTGACCGTCAGACTGACACCAGGAAACAGCTGGAGCTGCACATTAAACACCACACACACTTCTGAAGCAGCTGGAGAGGAACCAGTGTGTGTGTGTGTGTGTGTGTGTGTGTGTGTGTGTGTGTGTGTGTGTGTGTGTGTGTTAGTACTGGAGAATGAGAAGTGGAAAACAGAAGCCTCCACACTCAGCTGAGGGTTTTTCTCATCAGGAAATAAATCTCACTGTTATTATTATGTTATTAACTCCACAGAGTTCTGAACATCCAGTCATGGAACCTGGATTACCAGCAGAGTTGGGTATATAGCTACATGTAACGTTACAAGTAGTTAAATTACTTTTGATGGGAGCGAGTAGTGTAACGGCACTACTCCTCCTCGACTGGTGGTTACACTAGAGTTACAAATGAAACGCTACGATGGTTACCTTTACAATGACTGGAAATAGAGCAACCAAAACATTATTATTAAAGTGGAGTTCTTTTAATCACCGCCAGTAGATGAACGGTGGCCGTACCAGCAGCTGCTCGCCATGTCAGGGCTGATGGAACCGTCGCAGTAAAATCTGAGCCCCACTGACAGCGCTGCACTCCCTCCTACTGTAACGCCCTTTTTAACGCTTTTCGTATTTTGTACGTGCGTTGACAATTTAAACGGACGTTTTCTCATGTCAATAACACAGACTGCGCTCCCGCGATAAGACACCAATTTGCATGTAACACACACTTCTGGGGTGTTTCCATAGTCAAGTCAACACAGTAAACACAACGTTTATGGCGATATGCACATTATTCTGATTTTGTGGAGCAGAAGGAGAAGAACGTGACCGTAAAATGCAAGTTATGTCCAGGAAATAAGAAGCTGAATACTGCATGGAACACAACCGCCAGTCTCTGGAAGCATCTGAAGACTCAGCATGGTGACAGGAAGCTGGCTGCCAGAGATCCGTCCAGCAGCAGAGAAACACCTGACGGTTCCACTCCCAGCAAACAGTAGAGGATTGATTTAGCAGCGAAACTCACGACCAAAGCTGAGGTAAAGAAGCTCGCTGCCTCCCACACAGGAGAGGAAATGTTGCCAATTTCAATGGCTGAAATTCCTACCTGTCTGTTGCTGAAGCCAACAACAGACAGGAAGACCTTCACCACAGATCTGGATGAGGGTTACAAGAACATGGAAGCTGATGTAAAGCAACACTTGGAGAGCATTGAGCATGAGTCAACCACTGCTGACATTTGGACAAAGAATACTAAAAGCTTCACTCGCACAGAGTGTGTGATCGCCTCCAATGTTATTAACCTTTCTGACTGCCCGCACACAACGCGCATAGGAGCGCAGCGCGCCCGCTCCGCTTCCTTCTATTTTTCACGTGAGCCGCGAGCGCCGAGAGCGCCTTGGCAACGCGCGTGCGCACTGAACCAGGGCCAGTGCACGCCATTGAAAGGCGGCTGGTAGAACGGCGAAGGGATTTGATTGGTTCCTGAAGAGTGGTCCGCATCTTACGATTGGTCGGAGTTTTCAGTGTCCTTTGGCTGCGACAGTTGTCAGATTTTTTCTGCACCTTTTTCCGTACACATAATGTATTGACTTTTCCCAGGGGGAAAGGAGCATTTCACTCAGTATGACTAAAAGTGCTTTTGGACAACATCGTCTACCCTAGCTTTAAACTCACAAAATGATGGCAGCCCTCATACCCCAAAAACAAAAATCCAATACCTAAACAATATTCAAAGGAAAAGGAGAACAAAGTAATTTATACGAAATGACAAAACAGAAATCACTACAAAATAACAAAACCAAAGGAATTGAATTGAATAGAAAACAATGAAACAAAGTAATCACTAATAAACGCAATCCAACAGAAGAAAGAGAATCAAAAGAAAGAGTGCGTCTGCATTTATAAAAATGCCCGAGCACGGCGCATGCCTAAGCTCCTAGGCTCGATGCAGGAGAGCCACACTTCTTAAGGAGCCCGGGTGGTCCATCAGGCCCCTAGGGCAGCAGGGTGCACTGAGGAGGCCGCGGTGCGACGAGTAGGTGCCAAGCACATCCAGAGAAGGGGAGCCGAAACAGCAGTAAAGCCCGGGATCAACTGCAGCGCTGATGACTGTGCAGCTGGCAGCATGAAGTAGAGCACACACAGCCCAATACAGCAGCAGCGGTGGCTGCAGGAAACACACCGCGCCCACACAGACTCCAAGGCAGTCCAGCTCCCAGTCAATTCACACAGCTTTGTGGAAGACCAAACACTATCCTGCACAGACACGCTGTCAGGACAGCAGCCACATGTCTGTCAGTCCCATGAGGGAGGAAGAGGAAGAGCAAGAGGAAGGGCGGAGCAGGGATATTTATAGACGCCCAGTAATTAGAAGCCACACTGCCTCAAGTGGAGGGGAGTGCAACTCCCCACCATGCCACACAAGCAAACCTACATGCCTCAGAAAACAGAATAAAGTCACAAACCAGTTCACAAACTTGTTCTGAAGAACAAATACACATATGCATGCACACACGCACACACACATACACTCAACTGCAGCCTGATGACAGCTGTCAATCTCAGATTGTCCGCTGTCCATGGTGCTGAAAGCTCAGATTAAAAAGTCATGGGCTACATCTGTACCATCTTTGACACAGCTTAAATATAAAATGAACACAGCTGGTCTAAAATTACACAATCTATTCAGATATATATAGACACACCTATCTATATCTTTTGGAATTCACATACATTAGAAAAAAATAGACTCGGTGGTCTCTTGTACACAAGGCACATTCAAATATCCAGGTGTTTAAGACCACAGCATTCTGATAAAGATAATATTTTTGAAGGTTTCACTGACTCACCAGTGGCTCCGATGTTAGGTTTTGGGTAGTACCGCTAGCGGCTAGCATAGTGTTTAGCATACTGTTTAAAGGTGCTGTAGGCAGGATTTTGCTAGTCACTGCTAATTTTTCTGTGTTTTCTTTGGATTAAATGTTAGAGTATCCATTGATAATCCTTTAGGAGTGTAGCATAATTGCACTACCGCGAGGGCGCAGCGTTTCCATCTGTCTCTGTTCTGAGCTGAAAAGGAATCTCCACAGCTCCAGGTATCTTTGACCAATCAGAAGAGCCCATGAGGCTTTAACCGTGATTGGTCGAGGGACGTTCGTCGCACGTCCTTGTGGGAGGGGCTTAACTTGCTTAAGGGCGTGATGTCAGAGAAAACAGGACAGGATTGGCTGTGCTGGGTTTCAAATTGCCATCTTAGATGGGTCAAATCGCCATCTTGCTTAGGTAACCCTAAGCAACATGGCGGAGATGTGGAATCCTGCCTACAGCACCTTTAACTTCCCTCCAAAGAGTTCAGATCAAGTGCAAAAGAAAAAACTGGTTCATGCCGCACAGCCAATCAGCGCTGGCTTACAGCTCTGATGCATTCATGGACAGTCGTAATGTAAGAATTGGCAAATTGGAGCCCTCAATCATATGCTATACCTTCTTGCACACATTGCACATTTTATTATAATAATTTATTTCCGATTAAATGTGAACACACCACATGAAACGGGGCCCTATGACCTAGTGGGCCCTGGGGCGACCGCCCCTTGCCCCCACTCTGGCTTCGCTACAGGTTACTGTACATTTTTTTTTTTTTTTTTTGCAGGATCTGTTCTGCCATGACACAATTGCCTTATTTACTCAGTTTATTAGGGACTGATCAAAGGGCAGGTCTCCATGACACATCGAGGCCTGCCTCCAGCAAGGCTCGTATCGTGTTTATTAATAGGGGCCGAGTGTAAAGGCATGCCTCCAAAGGAGACCTGCCTGCAGCAAGGCCCCTCGTAGCTTTAATTCTTTGTGCCTGTCTATGGAAAGGCACAAAGCTTACAATCCCAGGCTAACTCCCATTAGCATGGGTTTATTCAGCTGTTTATTCTTCTCACTCGTCCACAAAATCCGCATCAAATCGTGCAGAACTTTCAGGTGGGAATGGTGTGCTATGACTTTTCTTGGCATTTTGGCAAAACATATTCAAGAAAATTCACAAAAATTGATTTTTTTCCCCCATATAAGCAGATGAAGAGGAGGAAAATAGAAAAACCTCATCTCTTCAAGTCCATTTTCTACACTTTCATGTAGAGATGTAATTTATTTTTTGAAACGTTGCTGCATTTGTCCTGTCTTCTGATGTGCAAACATGACACTCTATCATGTCTTAAAGATCTGTCAGTCTCACATTGCTCCAGGAAAACACTTGGCTCTCAGAGTGCAGGTCTACTGGAGGTTCCAAGGCTTTCTAAAAGTGGAACGGGAGGCAGAGCTTTCAGCTATCAGGCTCCTGTCGTGTGGAACCAGCTCCCAGTTTCAGTGATGGAGACTGAAACAGTCTCAACTTTCAACTATTTCAACTCTATTTAATTAACAAAGCTTACAGTTGTCTTCACCATTTGGATCCCTGTCTTCTCTGTCTGTGCTCTCCTTTTCTCTCCCCTAGCCCCTCATTCCAGCTGGAATAGCAGAAAGCCACCACCTCTGAGTCTCGCGCTTCCAAGGTTTGATCCTGTTAGCGGTTTTGTATTCTTTCTTTCTACAGTTGCTTATGCTTGCTCATGTGGAACTGTTGGGTTTTTCTAAGCAAGAGTGCCATCCACTTGTATAAAAAATAAAGTACATTCACATTATTTATGGATGGTTTTATTATTTCAGAGTCATCACTCCCACCCACCATATATACATATACACTTACACTCACCACTTACAGTAGGGTCACATAGCATTAAACTTCTGCTGAAGAAACTACAGTTACTCCCCATTCTTGTTGGATTTTTTTGCTTTATGCACCACAGATTGTCAATGAATTAATGTCTGATGTGTAGGTTGATCACTTTAGTAGCTGAACCATGAAGCTTCACTATGGTTACAGCCTCAGTTCATTCAAGTGACTTTTCTTTATCTCTTTTTATATTAACTGTATGTGAAGGTGATTGATGACTCTGAATGTCCCTAAATAAGTGTGTCACTGTCATCGTGCTTGCATTTTGATGGTGTGGGGGTCTTTCTCAGACCTAAAGTCAGCTGGGATCAGCTGTCTTCTCCTACTATGAGAAGTAGGTGTGATTTGTGTTCGCTAGAGGGCGCCACAGGATGAGGAACAGCGGAGCATTTTTCGCTTTAACTCTTTAATAACAAGCAATTAAATCAGATTTGAAGCCTGCAGAGGAGTTGTGAATGACGAAAAAGTATTTACACGCACCTTTTATTTATTTATTTATTTATTTATTTATTTATTTATTTATTTATTTATTTATCAGTTCGTTTAGGTTACTTTTACTTCATTCATGCATGCATTTGGTATTCGTGGATATTTTTGATACAGCTCCAATAATTGATTTTGGGCTTTAAACCGGAAGTAATTTATCCTCATCCGTGTGTATTCACGAGCTCCTATATTTCTGTGTTCACGGGCTCGTTTTTCGTATTTTTCACGAATAAATAAAGTATGAAATAATGATTAATGAAGCTGTTCGGGTCTCCAGTCTAGGCAGTCAGAAAGCAGCGATGTAGTTAATGTGTCCAGGGTGAGTTTCAGGTTGTGTTTGTTCGTTTTGAAGTGAAAAATCACCGTTAATTTGACTTTTTAAATGAGAAAACTCCGAGTCTCTCTTCAGACTCCATCATGACTTCCAGGTAAGACACACGGAAACATGCCCACACGCGCGCGTGCTGAAAAAACAATATTTAAAATATATTTACATCATTTCTTCCAACATATGAAGTTGTCACCGATTTGCGTCCACACACACACACACACACACACACACACACACACACACACACACACACACACACACACACAAATCATTTGCGGAAATGTGTAATCGGTTTTCGTCGGAGATTACAAAAATATTACTTTAAAATTTCTTTTAATAGTTTAAGTTTGTTTGAATGTTTCCTGTAAAGAAACCCCCCTGCCACCTTTTGAAATTGTCTTTTTATCTTGTTTTTATTAACTACATTTATAATTGAATGCAGTCTGCTGATCATTTGTTAAAAGGTTTAATAATTCGTTTTCTTTCTGTTTTGCAGTAGAAAAAGCAGCAGCGACGACGGTGAGTAGCAACATTATAACTTTTAAACAAATATAACAGATAAATTCAGCACATAAATTCACCCAACAGTATACAGTCTGCTCATTTAGTAACACTGTTACAACTCTTATGAGTTAAATGACAGTCACTGAAGATATTAAAAAAGATACAATTGTGCAACTCTTTAGAGGAGGTGCTGCCTGTGTAAGGTTTTTGTGTAAGGAATTAGTGCTCGTGACAACACATATTTCTGCCTTGAGTTTGTCTTTTACTGGCATAAACACTGATCACTTACCTGTTTGCACCGTTTCCTCTCAGTTAATGCCCAGCCTTAACAGACAGTATGAGATGTGGAAACTAGATTTTATAACCTCTTATCAAAAATCCAGTGACACGTTTTATATGCTTAGACCTACAAAGCATGAACTGTGACCAGTTTTGGTCAGTTTCGCACCTTTTCCAAAGATTTCATGATGAATGAATGTCACCTAATGGTTTTGTTGTTTTCCTTCTGTGATTTCAAAAGTTTTTTTTTTAATAAGAACTGCTGAATGGCTATGCTTAATTAATTGACTGTATGCACTGCAATTATGACAGCAGCCATTAATTTAATCCCTTCTCAAACTCTTCTGCTGTGCCTGTGTTTGTCTGTGAAGCATAATCTGTTCACATGAGCTGCACATGGCAGTCTCTCTGAGGGAAATGTGCGCAGCAGCCTATCAATATTATCTGCTGGGGACTGGATTGCGTGCGACCTCTCTTAACCTTGCTGTCCATTTGTTATGTGTTTCAAAAGCACACTGACCTGTGCTTGAACTAATGTATACCAGTGTATTAAGCCCGAGCTGGATTCATATCCATAATCCATCCTGTAATTGGCCACACTCAGAGAGGGCTTCCACTGTATATATAGACCGTCTATATTATTCATTTCACGCTGTTAAGTTGGAAACTAAAGTAGTTATTGACCTTCCAGACTGGTCACAGATCCTTATTGCAGGCTTTATGATGGCGATGAGGAGCTGAATGCCAGTCAGCAGCAAGCGGACAAACACTCATTTAAGAGACTGTGGGAGCGAAGGACATTGAGTTTAAATGTTCTTCCTCCCCACTACTTCATCCTCCCACAGTTTAAAGACTTGTGTAACAGTAACTAGTTACGGAAATTACTTTTTCATGTGAGTATGTGTGCATGATCTGTTGTCTAGCTCTGAACATGAACTCCGTGACCCAGTCTTAGCTGGGATCACGTTTTGTCCCCTGGGATGCAAACTAAGTGGGATCTGATGGGTAATTTGGACCACATCAAAAATCTGACTGTTTGAGTCAGTGGTGTCAAACACGTTTTACTTGAGAGGCCACATGCAGCCCGATTTATTTCATCTTGAGACTGGCAAAAGAGTATAATAATAACTTTTAAGTCTAAACTTTAAAGGCTTCCTTTGTTGTGGCTCAGAGTATAAGTGATGAAAATCTCTGTTTTCACAAAACCCCAAACAATACCACAGAAAGTACAATCTCAACATCAAGCCAATTTTAATGAAACATTCTGGTGCAAAATACAGTTAAATGTTTAAAAAACTTCTCGTGTAGTTGTTGCATACTGCGTGTTTTTACAAACTCACCCCGACAGCATGAACTTGAGGCTGGTTTGACAGTAACGAGGTACAAACCTTTAGTTGTGGCCCACGGGCCTTATGTTTGACACCCCTGGTTTAGTGTTTATAAAATTGTCCAGTTTAAATCCTGCACCTCTTACAAAGCAGCATGGATCTTAATGGAAATTCAAGTGATGATTACATAAAAAAAAGAAAGCAATTGAAGTGATCACTTATTGTGCATTACAGTTTTGAATAGAAGTTAGAATAATTAAAGCTGTAACCCAGTGTTCTGTCGTTTTTAGGAGATGCTCAACAAGAGATTTCAGAACTTACTGTAGCAGTGAAAAAGTGTCACTGTTACAGTTTGTCCACTAGAGAGCGTCGACATCAAGAAAGGCTGCTTTTCTAATGAAAACCCCTCTGCAAAAAAACAAAGCAAAAAAAAAAACAAAAACCACCAAAACCAACTGTAGTGGAGTCGTCCTCCCTTTCAGCTTTTGTAGTGAAAGCTCAATGTGATGTTTTGCCCATTTAAACATGTGTGAGTGCCTATGAGTTGACTCACTAAAAGAGCAAGTTTAATTTATTAAACTATATTTAAACTATTAAAACAGTATTCATCTCCTATACACAGTCTACAGCAGGGTGTCAAACATAAGGTCCGCGGGCCAAAACTGGCCCACAAGAGGCTCCAATCTAGCCAAACCACCAAGGAAATTGTAAAAATAAACAAAAACAAAAACAAAATAAACCTTAATGTAGCATAACACAACTCAACTCAACTCAACACAACACACCAGCTGAGGTATCAGTGATGCTGATTTGAAAGCTAACTAAGAGGCATTAATCCTCAAAGCCATGCTGTCAGGGAATCCAATCAGACAGTGTGTGTCAGTATTTCTTTATCTCAAGCCTCAAATCCGTTCATTGGACTCACATCTGTTGATCAGCTGATGTTTATTGGAGAGGGTTCACAGATACATCAAAACAAAACACACACAAAAAAATACAACAGTTAGCTCACTGCGATTTGTCCTTTGTGTGACTATTTTTCATTATTGAAAAACAGTTAATCTCTGTTCCTTTACATGCACTTTTCTTGTTGTGGTTGGTTTGTTATTTAAATGCGTCAGGTCACAGCTCACCAACGGTTGAACGAGATGCCAAATGTGGAGAGATCCGAGTCACAAAATGAAAAGAATGTGGAGAATAGAGAATGGCTGAAGTTTCATATCCTTGCTAGCTGCTTACTCTGGTTGGTTCCTTGCTTTAGTGCACAAATATTAATTCAGATACATTTTTATTTAGTTAACAGCTTTAAGCCCATCAGAATCCAGATTTGTTATACGTTTTCATCAATAGACACTTGTTTGTACTTTCCTTATTTCTGTTGCAAAATAGAGACACGTTATGAGGAATAATACTCGTCATAATGAAAATGTCCTCAGGTTTATTAGTTTTTTGGTTGATCTTTTGTCTGTGGTAACATTCATGATGGTTTTGTTGTAAAACACGTAAAACTAAAGTAACTTTAAATCTGTGAGATATAGCACACCTTCAGGTGTTTCCTCCGTGAGAAAGTCTCTTCTTATTACTTTATAGCCATAACGTTTGTCATCAACATTATTCTTTGTTTAATTCTATTAATTTTCCGAGTCAAATGAAGTGAACTTTTTGTTTTGCATACAGTTTAGTATTTTGCGCCTCTCGAACAAATCCTTTATACAACCTGGACGGCGATATTGCACTTTTAAGTTGTCTTTTTCAAAAAGGCAATTTTTGCATCGTGCTATAATTATCTCTTTTTTTTTTTTTCCAAGGCAGTGTGTTCCCAGATGTCTCCTCCTTATGTTCCTGGAGTGAGTTTCCATCTGGCAGACTTCCACCGAGGTCTCGCTCTCTCGCTCTCTTTTTTTCTTCTTCTTCTGGCTTCCCCCGTGCATCATGTAGTCACTTTCAATCTGACTGCATCAGTTTCTCTAACATAACACTTTTTAACACTCTGCATATATAATGCAAATGCCAAACCACTTTGCTCTGAACTTCCTCGATCCTTCTCTTTTCACCCCTCTCTCTCTCTCTCTCTCTCTCTCTCTCTCTCTCTCTCTCTCTCTCTCTCTCTCTCTCTGTCTTTCATTCCTGTAGCTATCTAGCTGCCGTGCCCCAGGAGTAGAGGCCTGCTCAATGTGGCAGAGATGATTTGTTTGCTTTGCAATTATTTTCCGTCAGTGGAGACAAATGGATTCATACTGCATAGAAAAACCCACACAGACAGGGCCGGAGCGATGAATGCAGTGGGACGGACTAATACATACTGCCCAAAGTGAGGCTCGGGATGACAAACTTCGAGCTCCCTGGGTGGAGAATAAATAGCTTCATAAACGTATCTCGGCGCGATGACTTTACAGTGCCCCATGGCTTCATGTTTAGAGACAATCTGTTGCTTTAAATAACAACTCTGTGTTTCTAAATGATTTTTTTCCTGTAAGGTGAAGTTTTTATGTCCTATTTATATAATTAATCCTTGTATATCCCACTTTTTCTTCTGTGTTATTTTCATAAACACAGTTTGAGCTAGTCTAGTGTTTAGGAAATGGATGAAAGCGTCATATTCAACAAGTGGGATATTGTTATAAAATTATTTATTGTGTTCATTCACAATATTCTGATTTCAGAAAGATATAACTTTCTGGAAAAAGAGTAGCAGTGCACTTTAGCATATTAATAATTCTTAACAATTAGTCAATCATTTGCTTTGCACTCTGAGAATTTTCTTTTTTGCGATTGTTTTAACATATTGACAAACCTAAATATATACCCACATTTAAGTTTACTGATGTGATCTATTTAGCTTAAATTGTCATGTTTTTTCAAAGTTTTCATTGCCAGGGAGCATGGTGGAGTACTTGTTCATGTCTCACATTGAGAATATTTGTTGATTAATGGATGGATGGATGGATGGGTGTCAACATTAGAACTCATTGGACATCCCTACACAAAGGAAGGTTTTCATGTATAAATGCTTTGCATGCTATAAATGCTTGTATAAGCAGGTATAAATGCTTGCTTTGTATAGATGATTTGCTGTCACAATATCAACAGACACAGTATACTGTCCATATGACAAAACACTGACTTTAGACAGAAAAGAAAAGTCAAAATCCACATAAATTGTGCATTTGTGTTAATTGACTGACAGGCCTTATTATTTCGAACCTACTGGCCATGAGAAACATGTCAGAAGCGCAGCAATGAAGGAATAATTCCCCAAAACATTAAACATACACAGCCTAGCCACCACTGGCATGAAATTGCGGAGAGAGAAAGAGCACTGTTATTTGGGAGACTGACTCTCAAAGCACCAGATCGTTGTTGCAGTATTTATTTTAGCTATTTTCTCGATCATGTTCATGCTGATCTTCTTATTCCCGATGCCATTAGACTTAGGTAGAAGTGATTCTTTGGTCTTGGGATAACAGCTCTATTAGCTGCCTGCTGCAACATAACGGAAAATTCTTTGATGGCTCTGCATGTCACTACATAGCAGAGATCCCCATTGAAAAATGTGAACTTCTTGCAGCAGGTGATTTTTGTTAAACCAACTGTATGAAACAGGATAACCTCTCAGATCACATCTAAGGACCTCAGTGTTTTGAAATCACAGCTCTGAGCTGTACAGTAGGTCAACCTTCTGCGACGTTTGGAACTCTGTCAGGTTTTATATGTCTCTTTGTAACCTGACATCCGTCATTGGAATAGATGCCACAAACTGGATCAGAGCTGATCTTTACTACAGAAAACAGCCTTAGCTAATCCTAATGGTAGTAATTGCCTCAATAAGCAGGCCAGACAGTGAAGGAGCCACACTGAAGTCTCAAGCCCACCCGAGGCTCAAAAGTGCTGACTTCGCTTCCTCTCTCTGTTTTCTCAATATTCATCAATCCACTTTAGTGGCTAACAGACAGAATGATATTATGAAAGGAATACAAACAGCAAATGTAACTCACAAGGTATGCCTATACACAGATGATGTGTTATTGTTTATGCCGAAAGTGATTAGACAGATTATCCCCAGTTTCAGAATAATCTGCTGTTTGGAAGAAATCAGTTGTCTTGCCTGTTAACTCTGTTTTTCAGTGTCCACTCAAGGCCCCAGTAAAACCAGGGAACATCACACCTTGGCATTAACATGTCTGCCAAACTATCAGAGCTAATATATTTGAAATACACCTCATTGAAACAACAGAAGAGGATCTCTCTCGGTGGAGGACACTTCCCATATCACTCAAGGTGGGAGTTGCAACAATCAAAATGATGGTCCTACCCAAAATTAATAACATTTTCTAATTTAATCCACCAAAAACCTGGTTCAATACGCTTGACTCTTGTGCCTTAAAATTCTTATGGAGAAACAAACCATCTTCTATAAGCTTAAAACTCTACAAAAGACTCAGGACCAAAGCATTAATATCAGCATATCTTGTGAGTTTTGTGAGAATTTCTGAAAATGAATGGGTCTTTATTCATCCCTTGCAGACTCACACCCATCTGGAACAAGCCTCACATCCTGCAAAGAAATTCAAATTTTAGTTTAGCTTTATTGGTGTAGAGCCAAATATAAGAAAACCACTGAAATAGAAAGAATTAAAACAACAGAATACGAGGCTCAGAACAAATTGTTTCAACTTCTTTGTTCAATTTAATTACTCATTTTAGCCATCTGAAATCAGCCCACAACTATCTATAAAACATTTAGCTTTGGTCAATAATTAGAACAGTTTGATCTAAAACAACTTTGTAGAATTGTGATATATGGAAGGATGGATGGGTGGGTGCTGTCCCGGCCTGAGGGACCTGTGGGTTCTGCGTCCTGCCTGGGTGGCCTCGTGGTTTGTTTCAGGGTTATGGGCCCCATGTTTCTTGCTCCTCGTCCTGTGTACTCCTCTGTAGAGGGGGTGATCCTGTCTGCGCTCGTCCTCTGGTTCCTCCCGGGGCCATGGTTTTCTCTGGGCTGATAGACCGAGGCCCCATCAGGTCTGGTCGGGTGTTGGACGACATAGTCCTGGGCGGGCCCACTTGCCCTGTATGTTGCTATGAGCCCCCCCACCCCCCCACCCACATTAAATTCTGATCATATCCAGTGGACAAAGACTGTTTACATTGCTGTTAGGATGTGGTTTATGTTTCTCTGTTGTAGCTATAAGCTTTATTGTTCTGTCAGTGCTAACAAAACATCGTGAAAGACTCTTTGGCAATGCAACATAGTGGAAAATGATGTAGTGGTATGTCAGACTTACATAACGCACGTTACTACACTGGCTAAAAACCACTTCTTAATCAGTGAGTTAGCACTTACAGGCACAGTTTCAATTTTTTTCTGTTGCAGGTTATGATATCAGACTGTAAAACAGAGGATTTTCTTTGAGGATGGACTGTAGCGGATTAGCCTCCACATTTTAGACCTGCAGACTTTGCTGTCTCTGTTGAACTTTCAAACTATCCACAGTAAAAGAGATTAACCTTTTCCTCCCAACTCACGTCTTCTTGATTTTTAATTTTTCCCTGCCTCATGTCTTCCTCTCTTCTTTATGACCTTGTCTCCCCCTTTCCAGTGTCTCTGTTGACCATCCCTTGTCCTTTCTCCCCCTCCTCCCCCTCGTCTCGTCTCTCCTTTCCCCTCCCTTCCCTCCCTTCATTCGAAGGGCAGGTTCAGGGGTCACCAATTACTCTGAGAGGGCTGAGAAAGTTGTATGGGCTCTGCCCTCGGGGCTGCCATGTTGCATTATCGTCAGGAGGATTGCAGGTACGCAGCAGCCGCCGGCTGCCGGCACAACAGCTCCAACCGCAGCACCGGGACATATAGACTCAGCTCGGTTCAAACCCTCCTCATGCCTGAGCGGCCGGCTGGCTCCGAGTCAGCCCCCATCTCTTACTGACCTGCTGGGCAGAACTAATATGTATGTCTAGACTTCCTGGGAACTACCTACCTGAGAATACACAGCTAGCCGTTCTGTTTGCAGAATGCTGAGGCTATCTGTCCGGACAGGCATGTATTCTGGAAGGTACTGTGGCTTCCAGGGTTTTAGTGATGCTTTCTGTTGGTTTAAGCACATATAGAAGTAACCCCCCCCCCCCTGCAGTGTCAATACTTGAAAGCCAGGAGTGATAAGTGTTGTGTAGGAATGATAAATTAATGCCACCAGAAAATAAAACTATAAAAGTGTTTTGAACTGTGAGGTCTGCAGTGCAGCCATAACCACCAGTCATTCAATTCTAAAACATATTCTATTCATTTATGTTTGGCGTCTTTTTATCTGTTCATTTAAAATGTTAAATCAATTCAAGACACTAAGTAGTTTTTTCACTGAACCTTTTAGCCAAACTACAACATAAATCTGAGTGTCATCTGCATAAAACAGCTCTGTAAATTTACAAAATCTATCCTTTTATTAACTTGAAATGAATACTGAAAAAATGGTGTCAGTCACATGTCTCTTTATGTGTTATGTGTGTTTATGTGTTATATGAGAGAAAATCAGCAACGGTCTCAAATTCAGTTGGTGCATTGTGCAAAATAACATATTATTCCAACAATAAAGCTAGAATTCACGGTTTTTCCAACTCCAACTATCATGACTTGTGACATAATTGTTTCCTGCTGCAGTCACTCAGTATAACACGTGCTGTTTCTTGCATTGGAGAAGACTATAATGGTTTGTAAATATATTTAGTCCACTTTTTTCCATCTGTGTGACCTCTGTGCCAACCACACTCCAAAACTCCTTGTTTATCCTGCCAATCACTGACACTTATACGCAATCGGAAAATAAAATGAAAGGAATAGAATGCTGGGGTTTTCTTTCAGGCCCATCGAAGTGAAGACCTGATTCATTCATTTTTTGCAAACCTAATCACAACAGATTTGCAAGCTCATGCGGAGGCCCAGCTCAGTGGCGTTTAGGCCGGGGCCAACAGAAGCTGTGCAGCCAGTTGGAGTTGAAACGGCTCCTGAATAGAGAATCCCCGAGTCTGATTCAGTGTGCTCAGCCAAACCCTCAGTAATTGCAAAAACAGCACTTGGTCCACTAATAATGGGTGCGTGTCATCTCCAATCCCCCGTCCGCCTGTCTGTCCACGCCACAGAGGCAGCAATTACAGGCTCGTTCCTGCCACTGGACCTGCACACAGTAAGGCAGAGGAACAGCACGTTGTGTGTGTGTGCGTGTGTGTGTGTGTGTGTGTGTGTGTGTGTGTGTGTGTGTGTGTGTGGGCGGTGGGTTACAGGGTGCATGAAAGAAGCGAGTGTGTGCGTGAGTGAGAGGACACCAGTGTTCACAGACACAGACTGAGCTGAGTTTAATTCGTCAGGCCATGTTTCTGTGGTAATTCTAAACTGTTACACAGGTAAAAATGGAGTTTACATTTAGTACCAGTGCTGAAGAGTAACAGTGGGAACTATTGTTTGTCACGTGTTCAGGTCATCTGCTTTTGAACTAGACCTGTCTTTTGACTTCATTTTAATGTAAAACTTGAAAGGTATTGACATTTTTAATAACTCGGAACGCATGTGTGTCTGATGTATTTTTAATGAGATGAATCTTTCTGTTTTGGTAAACACTTACCACGTCTGCTAGTTTTTCTGAACTTTAAAGCTATGGAGAGAGAGTTACTGTTAAACTTTCAACTTAAATTCAGAACCAAAAATTGTGTTTTAAACTTCTGTTTTAACTTATTAAATGTGACAGAGAAAAAATAATTTTCATAATTGTTATGTCAGTTTTGTTTTTTTTTTTAAATTAAATTCTTTGTATTAAATTCACTCCTTTCTCACATTTTCCCCCCAAGGAGACTTACTGACGCTAAAATTAAGAAACAATCTACCTTTTTTATATTTAATCATTCTACACGTTTGCACCTCAGCACTGGTTGGAGTAACACAATCCAACTTGGCACTCTGTCCATACGAATGTCTGTGTTCTTCCATTGTTAATGTTTGTAGCGTATAATGTTCTCTGCTGCATGTGTGTGTCTTCGTGGTAAGAACAAACAACAGAGCCCACTAGTGGCCCAACATGAAAACTACATCATTTTCAGCATTTCTGCAGTTTACATGTAAACTGACCTCGTTTTTAAAATGTCGTTATGCAAACGTCAAACTTCAAGGATGCATTTTCACATAATAATGTCATGTAAACAGAGCCTATGGGGCATTTTACATTGGCTGTGGAACAGAAGTAGAGTGGAGTCACATAGATATACAGCTACAACAATTTGCCCCGATTGTATTTAAAGGCTACATTTCCTTCAAATATGTGAGTGGATCAGCAACAGTTCACATTTACACAGCAACATTTTGAAAATAATGTCTGTTGGACTGATTTCAAAAAGTTGCATTTTCAGTGGCTTCGACTATTTTCATGTAAACAAATCCCCAAAACGCCACGAAAGTTTTTGCTTTTTCACTTGAAAACTTGTAGCAGAAACGGGTCTCGTTTGCTGTTATTTTCATGCTGAATGTTTCACAGATTGCCTTACTCCAGGATCAAGCAACAGGATAAAAAAATGACTGTTTTGAGCTTTAATGATTCAGATCCTTGTTGTAATATTGTCTGAACATTTATATTGCTTCATAAATACCAAATCAATAGGAGCATGTTTCTGAGGGGGAAAGTCCCTTTAACACAGAGGTCATCCAAACACCCAGAGGACTTGGAAAATACCAAAGTTTCAATTTTCTTTCCTTGAAGTCGAGCCTTCCTTCCATTTTTTTGGCTGCTCATGTAAGTGTGATAACCAAGACCTTGTGTGAGCAGCACACAGTTGGAGATCTCTGAGTCACTTCCTTTACTAAACACTCTCATGGCTTCCCATCCGTGACCTTCACAATGGCCATCACGAGGATTTACTCAAACATCCACTGATCTCTGCTGTTACGCTGCTATTGGTTTATTTGATTTTTTGCACGGAGGCATGACGAACTGGTGTCGTATCAGACAATGGGACAAAGTCAGGCTCTGACCCCAAAACTAATTTGCCAGCTTACGCTCTTTCACCAAGTGGCAGTTTCACAATCACTCGGTTTGTTTACACCTGCTTCTTTTCTTTGTTTGTTGTGCTTTACCTCACCTTGAGCTCACGGGGTCATAAAAGGTTTGACAGATGTTTTTCGAGCTTCATACTTTTACGCTTTTAGAAGATAGCTCTTGAATTTCATTGCTGTCTCAAAACTTATTGCACTCCCTAAATCTTTTCCCCCCAGTAAATACCTCATTTGTATTTCACACAAAGTTGCTCCTTGTATCTGCTTTTGATTTGCTTGAAGTGCCGTTGCCATAGATTTGCACCACAACAGGCTGTGTCTGGTTTCGGAGGGGTCAGAGGTTTTAGCTGAGTAGCCGTAAGCAGCAACAATACGTGTGAAACTTGACACAGCTACGCACCATTTGTGTGTGATTACCTTGATTTCCTTGGGCAACTCCTGTCGGCAGCTCCTTATCCATTGAAAATGTCGCTAATATGAAGAAATCCTCAATTTGAAGAAAAGCCTATGTGTGGGTTAACTCTTTTATACTACTAAACTGACACTATTATGTATTTTTTTTTTTATTTAAATTGTGTTTATCAGGTAGTTAGCATGTACTGAGGATGTTTAGATAACCAATTGTCTTGTGAGTGTGCTGTTTTATGAGCAGATGTATTGTGTTAGTGGAAATACATACCCACAGGTTACAAACTGGTTCCCATGTCATCGAGATGAAAGTTGCGCATTTCAAATGTAATTAACTTGTATTTGTTGATACCTTTATATTTTTAAGAATTTATTTCTCACATATGTAGAAGTTATGATTTGAATCACCGATACCTCAGCTCAGGACTCAGTGTTGTGTTGATTAATTGAATAATGAATAAAACTTTGAAATGTTTTCAGTTTGCTTGCTGGTTTTGTGGGCTGCTTTTGGCTCATGGACCTTATGTTTTCCAACTCTGATTTATGTCAAAAACAACTAGCAAACATTAAACATTAAACAGCAAACATTAAAAGTCCACATGTTACAGTCAAAGTTGTCAACACCCACGTTAGGGTAAAACGCACAAATGAAAAATCCCACTTTTAATATTTGGAATGTAATTTGTGAATTACAGAGTGAATAATTTCTTTTAAAAGATGCACAAATGTAAAAAAGTTATAGATGCATTAACCTCTTTTGAGATCTCTGACAAAAAAGCAACAGACAGCAAACATTTGTACTATTTTTTTTTTCAAAAGGCCTTATTCTAACTATAGTGTTGGGAGCACTGATTTTTGGGAACTTGACTCATGTATTAATTCTGCAACCTCTGAAAAAAACATTGGCGTGTGCAGCAGCTTGTGGAGAAAAGAGCTCAAAAAGTCAAAGTTGTTTCATAGTTCTTTGGATCATTTTCCTGCAACAAGTCAACAGATCTATTTCAAATTTAATCACAATTTTTCATCAGTTGAGCTTTAACAGGTCAAAGTCTGTTCTGAACCAGATCAGCATCCTGGTCTGACCTGCTCAGGACTAAAACACTCACAATCTGGTATTTAATTACCTTAGCATGGTGGACAGAAGATACACAGACAGACAGCATATGTGTGCAGATGCATGCAGGCACAAACACTATTAGTATTCAGTAAATTATCTGCTTTTCAGTCCTGAAGTGCCCTGAAGCCATGTGACCACTCAGACAAATATAAACGCAGGAGATGCAGATACTTATGGGAGCTGTCAGTCATTATGAATCACACACGAAATAAGGAGGGAAAAAAGAAACAAAAGGACAAGACAATTATTTACCTCAGTGCATTTTAAAGCGGATTGAAATTTTAGGTGCTTTTTAGAAGAGAGCCAGAGTATTGTTGATTTACACGTCAGATGGGAGAATTTGTTTCTGTACAGACGTCTGAAATGTGTTCACGGATGGCCAGTCAGCAGATTCGCTGCGGGAGTATTTTTAAATATGTCCGATTCAATGCCCGATGTTAAATCGGGGTGATGAAGTCAAATGCTAAAGTTGAAATGTCATTCAGTATAAATGTCAGCACTTGAAAAAAAACATTTTGGAGCATTCACTCCATCACTCAGAAATGTCTTTTGTGTCTGTCCTCACAGGGAGTGCTCCGACTTGCCCTCTGCACTATTCAAATAAAACTTGTTTTTATGATCTTTCCCATCTCAGTCCTTTTATTTTTTTTTATTTATTTTTTTTTTTTTGTGAGACGCAGTGGAGTAAAAATGCGTTTGAATTAAGTGGTTGTTACCCCGAGGCCTCTGATGTTCCTGCTCCTTCTGCTGCACCTCACGTCCATTTCCTATCTGCTCCTCCTTATGCAATGCTGAGAAGTCGACCATGTTGTTGTTGATGTTGTTGTTATTGTTATACAAGGCAGCCAAGTAGTCAGCTCAGTGAAGAGGAAGGGAAACAGGAGTCAGTTGCACTTACTCGATAACTTAGAAAGTAATTCAATAAGTAATGAAAGCTTGAACGTAATTGAGTAAGTGTCCAAAATTTGTGACTCTTGGAGCTGAAGGACAATGTGGATTTCATGAACTTGACATTAAGTCTGTCCGCACAATGTTGTTCTTCCTGAATTCCCACAACCACACACTTTATTAAGCAGAAGAAACGATGTCGTCTTGTGCAACGTCATCCAGTGCCTTCAATAAGTAAAAGAAGTGAATCGTGAAACGAGCAGTTTGGAAAACATTCATGAAGATTGCCACATAATTTCTGCTTCATTTCTATTGTTTTTATTTGACTGTTCATAGTATTTCTGATATTGTCAGTAGACGATCTCACAGCCATCTGTGAACTTCCACTCTGAGATTTAAGAGCAAAGATTTAAAATAACTTTTTAAAAACATATTGAACCATAAAGAGAGGCAATACTGCCAGCAGCTCTTATTTTGAAGGGGCTCTGAATTAACTTCCTGGAAGACAGAAATTTCTATCCAACGGAAAGAATCCATTGAAAAATACTTGAAGACATTTGACTCGAATAACACAAACTTTACTCTTCATAGCTTGAAATGTCTCACAGTTATTTCTTAGCTGGTTTACAGGTAAATGTTCTTGCTGTAATCTCCTAATACCCAAAAGCTGCTCTTTATTTTTGGCATATTAATATGCAAAATTATAACAAAAACAAGATTTTCAATTAAAATGCATCAGTAACATAGACTGATGCAGTTCCCACGTTTCCTTGAGAAGCACTGCATTCGAGGAAAGTCCAGGATTCAGGCTTTGGAAAATCTAAGTCTAAAACAGAAAAGTGTTGACAGTGTGAAGCAAGTGAAGTGTTATCATTTTCACCAAAGCCAGAAATCCTTCACAAACAACATCTGTTTCAGTGTTTGGAGACACACTTTAGCAGCGTAATTTTTAACTGTTTTCAATTTGCTGTTAGTTTGGAAGAAACGCAAAATTCACCAAATGCATTCAATTAGGAGAGCAAATTACGCCCCAATTACTCAACGTCACAGTTGAATTCTAATAAGTCTACGTAGTTTGGAAAGAGTTTCTGGCTTTTGGGGGGAGTGGGTGGAGGAAGTGGAGAAGTAATTTGTCTAGACTTGGAAACGAACAGTCTTGGAGGCATGTGCTTTGGAGAAACTTAAGTTTTACAGCTCTTCGTCATTGGAAATTTGGATTTTAACCTACACCAATTAGCCATAACATTATGAGTAGTGACATGAAAAACGCTGATTATCTGACTGCCTGTCAGTGGGAGGGATATATTAGGCGAATGCACATCTTGCCCTACAATATGTAAGAGTCAGGATCTGCGTAGGCTAGATCAGAGATAAACGGTGAGGTGACTGGATCAGAGGATCTCCAAATCTTCAGCTTTTGTCTGTGTTCCTTGGTTCAGTGAAATGGTCAACAGATGAGCTACAGTAGCTGAAACTGCTGCAGTTAATGCTGGTCCCGATAGTAAGGCTAGTGGGCATTCAGGCTGCACATGATTAGGTGAACATAATCTCTATGAATGGCTTCGGTGTGATTTCTGTCCTCAGCACAAAATGTTCCCTAATCAACCTCTAGATTACAGCTGACTCCAGATTTTTATTGACGCCCCTGCTCTATGTGCAAAACTTTTCAAGCTTTACCTCTCTGTTCACAAATCTTTTACATTCCAGCTATTTCCCCTCTCCTCAGTGTTCCCCAGGGCTCTGTCGTAGATCCCATCCTCTTCATTGTTTGTCTCCTCCCCTTGGCCTTTTCCACAAAATCAATATACAGTTTCACGTTTATGTGGATGACTCTCAGCTCTACCGTTCCACTCGTCCACCCACCTCCCTCCAAGATGGTCTACAGGACATAAAATTCTAGTTTTCCCTCAACTTTCTTAAACTCGGCAGTGATAAAACAGGTTCTTCTCATTGGCTCAAAGTCTGCCCTCAACAGTTTTTCCATCTCCATTGACAGGCTCTCTTCCTCCCTCTCCTCTCAGGTTAAGAGCCTGGCTGTCATCTGGCATACCTCCACCTTTGAAACATCCACCGGCATTTACCCTTCCTCTCCTCCAGCTGAACCTCCACATTGGTCCATTCTCAGGTCAGTTCCCATCTGGACCACTGTGCAGTTCCCTCCTGTCTCCTTCCCAAATCCTTTCATAAACTCCAACTGATTCAAAGTACCACATCCCAGATCATCGCCAGAACATCCTCCATCCATCACCAGCCCTCCTTAAACACCATTTGTTCCTAGTTCAACAGCACATTCAGTTCAATGTGTCCTTGAGCAAGACACTGAACCCCAAACTGCTCCCAATGGATGGACTGAGCACCTTTCATCTGGCAGCTGCCTCCATTGATCTGTGAGTGAGGTTTAGCAGTGTAAAGCGCTTTGGGGACTGATCATGCAGTCGATAAGTGCTAAATAAGTGAAATCCATTTACATCGTTATTCCAAATAACAGTGCTCTTTATTTTTCCTCTGATTCACACATTTACCCTGGAAACAATAGTGCAATGTTCTTTCCTTCCTTTTTTTCCCCATCAAGTCTGCAGTTTGACTTTGTTGTTGGTTTTTGTTCATGGAATAGTGTTAAAGTGATGAGGTGAAACACTGTTTTCAATGAAAGGTGTTTTTTTATTCAGAAAAAGACTGGATTTCTGGGACATTTTGTGTAGCAAGTTCCTTTTCTGGTTGATTTTTCTCCTTAATATAGATTCCTTCAATAGCAGATGTATTGTCCTCCGAACGGAATGCAGATCAGCTTCAGGTGGAAACACAAGCATTGTCTAGAGTGACAACAAATCAGCCTGCATTGTCCTGAGGGCTTCAGCACATCGTTTTCCGTGCCCAAACCGTGCCTGATGTGACTTCAGAGTTGGCCATGAGTCCTTCTTCATGCACATTTTCCTCTCTTGGCTACACCACGATGCTCACTCGGCCCTCTTCATACATTTTCTGACCTGAGCCAATCAAATTTACCATCCAGTGCAGGTCGGTCCACCTTGTTTGCCAGTTCCGTTGAAAGGCAGAGCATCAATGCACTGCGCATGGAGATGGAATTTATCACAGTTCAGTCAGTGTATGATTAGCATGCTGCACATGTTGATATCATCCTAATGATGCAGGCATGCAGTGCATATTGAAGCATCTTCCAGTATGTGCATATTCAGACATTTCACTCAAAAAGTTATATTTTTGCAAATGACACCGGTATTATAGGACATCAACGCTTCATTGTGTGTCAGATGACGGTCATATTGTGATCATGATAAATCTGTAATATGTTGTGCCCAGTGGTGAGCACAGCTAACCAAAAAGTTAGCTTCGATAACCATTCTTCCGCTAAATGAAAAGTTAGCTTCGATAACGCTAAACCGATAAACTGCTAAAAGATTTAGCTGAAGCTAACAATAACCGCTAACCGCAAACTTTTATTATATGAGTGACTTTTACACTCTGTCTATGGACTCGGTAAACTGACGAGTTAGCCATCAGGACTCCATTGACGAACCGGCACGTCAAATGCGCATGTGTGACATTTGTTGACGTCGCGCCATGACGCAAGCACGTACGCAAGTCGTTCAAATACCCCTGGAATCTTGAGTTCAGGGGCTTTCTAACAGTTTTTGAATTGTTTCAATCGAACAAACGGATCAGGAGTTATATGCATTACAAAATCCATATTTTTTCAAAACAATTTTCGGCGTTTTTTTAACCACACAGAAGAGACTTTTCATTACTTTGCACAGTAACGAAAGCACGTACGAGAGGCGTTCAAGTACCCTCGGAAACTAGAGTCAGCCTACATTGGCTCCCAGAGCTACCACTACGCTAATGTGTAAATTTAGCGGAAGCTAATTAGTCCGCTAATGTTTTTCAAAGTTAGCTGAACAGGCAATCTGCTAATGAAAATGTTAGCTCTGCTAATTAGCTGTTAGCTGATTAGCGGACTGCACCCACCACTGGTTGTGCCACCCGAGTACTTTTAAAAGTGTCTCATGTGTCGTCTCACACTGCATTATGAAACACAAGGCGTTCCCCACATCCCAACATTTAACACTTCACTTAGCCTCACTTCAACCTGAATTCTCCTGAAAGACCCGTCCACTGGCTGTAGACTTTGACAAGGCCACGATTACTCAATAAACAGACACCAAGATCATTGGCCCCGCTTGCTGTAAAGGCGAGCTTTGTTGGTCACATTTCCTCAGGGAGAGGAAAAAAATAAAAAAAACGTAAGAACACTTTAAAAGTCAGCGAAGGAGGAGAGTGAATGAGGAAAAGCCCCGAAGGCAAATGGCAGGAAACATCAGTGCCGTTAGACGGAGCTACTTTAGCTGTCATGCAAGAGCATGTGAACGCACCAGTGAACGCACACAGTCAGCATCACTGCACACACACAAATAGCCACAGCGGTGGTGGTGATGCCAAGCTTTTTTCTTATGTTGAAATTAGCTTTGTTATGTTTACATTGTGTAATTTACTCAGAACAGCACCACAAGGGATTTCTGCCATATCAGTGAGTACTTATTTTAAAAACATGGATAAAAAGGTTACATGTGGCATTGTAGGATGCATTTTAATGAATATTAAGCTTTATTATCAATTTCCCCTGGTAACAGAGTCTTCAAGTATTCATCGCTTTAAAGATTTAGAGTTCAAAGCTCTTTAGCTTTCCCAGCATATCATCATGTCACAACTTCTATTCACAGCTTCACATCCTAACAAGGCAGTCAAACATAAAGCCCGTGTCCCAAAACCGGCCTGCAAGAAGCACTAATCCAGCCTATCAAACCACCAAGGAAACTGTAAAACATTCAAAGAAAACATATATTAGAAAAAAAAAACAAATTCTGAAGAGCAGTGGACAAAACACACGACTGAAACCTGAGCTGAGATATCAGAGATGTTGCCATGAAAGCTAGCAAACTAGCATTAGCTTCAAAGCCATGCTGTCAGGGTGAGTTTATTAAAACATGCATAATGCAGCAGCTATCGGAGAGGTTTTTCACTCTATTTTTCATCAGCAGCTTTCATTGAAATTGAGATTGTTATCATTTTCTGTATACATTTTTTTGGTTTTGTACAAATATAGACATTCCCATCATGTACACGCTGCACCAAAACAAAGAAAAACTTTAACTTTTGAAATTCAAGATTACGACGGCACAATTTTACTGGTAAGGCAGACTCAAGATGAAATTCAGACGTGTGCTTGTCACCCCTGCCCTACTATTTACGTTATAGCAGCTGCATTTGTAGAAATAAGCCACATCCCGTTTGTGATGCACTGACAATGACTCAGGTTTGCGAAATATTAACAATGGAGTGATGTTCCTTTACATTAAAGTCACTCAGCTGACTGCAAAATTCATGAATTATTAGGAAAATGATAATGAATTAGTAAGCAGCTTAGTGGCGTCTGTCAGCATGTTGGAAAAACTGTGTGATCTCTCTTTCTGCTGCATGCATCACCTGACTCATTGAATGTGATCCGACACATCGTCCTGCACCAAGGCTTTATTTCTGTGCCTCTCTGATTGAATGGAAGTGAACTCGGGCTTCACATGACTGCTGGGGAAGCCACTGACCTTAATGCCGCGCAATCTGCTGTGCAGTTAGAAGTCAACCGACAAGTCAAACCAAGTGGTGTAAATTCTCCCGAGATATTTGGTTTGTCAGAGCTGATTAGACCCAGAGAGGCAGAAGCAGACACTCGGGCATAACACGTGGTGGCGTCGAGTGGAGCCGTTGGCCTCAGCCTGTTTACTGGCCAACGTTTTAGGACGGGGAGAATGGAGCGGAGGACTCCAGCGGATGGAGATGATGGCCGATTTCTTCCACACAAGTGTCTTTCTCACCCCCTGCTTATCTCATTGTGTGTCATGACACTCTGTGTTTTATTTCTCAGCCAAATCTCGTGATCTGGCAGTTTTATGTGAGCGAGCGAGCGAGCGAGCGTTAAGCTCCAGTGTGAATCCGTTTGTGTCCACGAGCACATTTTCAGTAACGGCTGCATGTTTTGGACACGCTGGCTTGTTTACGTTCAGTAAAAAGGGAAAAAGAGGGTGGGCTGCTTTTCTCTCCCCCTCTGCGTCAGTGTGTGTTGCAGGGAGACACTATAGAGCTTTTTGTCACAGCACATCATCCAGCAAGATCACACAACTCGATGTGACAGCACGCAGTGCAGCGCAGCAAGTGGTGCTGGGACTTTAATTGATGTTAAAACCACAAGTACTTTAAGCGGTGATGGCTGATGAGCACTGAGGACAGGATCATTTGAAAACAAGGACACCCAGACAGAGGGATATATTTTAGTGAAAATGTAAAGCCGACCTCATGTGTGTCCATAGCTTATTTTTTTTGAGTTTCTGAAATATGGTTATTTCATGATAGCTTGACTTTTGTCAGCTGCGACAGTCATTGGTTGTGACACTATCAGCAGCGGTAACATTTATCATGCTAAAAATGGCAAGCAGTAGTGACTCTCATGTTTTCAGCTTCCAGTGACCATGAACTGTCGTGACAGATTCAACAAAATGTCAGCTGGTTGCCTGATTTTAAAGGATTGTGAAAACAACAGTAACTTGTCAATGGATTCTTATCTGTCTAAAGCAAAGGTGTCAAACATAGGGCCTGTAGACCAAAACCAGCCTGCAAGGGGCTCCAGTCCGGCACTCCAAACTGCCAAGTAAATATTGAAAATTTCAAAGAAAACACATTTTTTTTTTTTTTTTTTTTCATAAAGGAAAAACACATTTCTTGAGTAGTGGACACAACACAGCATTGAGACTGGAACTGAGAAATCTGTGGTGCTACCATGACAGCTATTATTACCTATTATGCTGTCAGGGGGAGTTTGGAAAAATTTGCAGAATGCAACAACTACATTGGAGAAGTTTTTTAAACGCTTTGCTGTATTTTGCACCAGAAAATTGGCTTCATGTTGAGATTGTGGTCATTTTCCTTAGTAATTTATTATACCAGTTTACCGGTTTCTTCCCTCTCAAGATGAAACTGGGCTGTATGTGGCCCCTGGACTGAAATATTGTTGGCAACTCTGAACTAAAAAAACAGGCCATCACTGAAAGACACCCATATCAATCATTAAAGGCAAAAATATTCTGCGTGTCATGATTCAGAATCTTCCTAAGTGTGCTTTAGTGATGCATTTTATAATTTGGTTGACTTAAAGTCACCAAATTTAATCAAATATTCACATTATACCAGTGAACTGACAAAAATTAAAGCTTACCACTTATTGTAGGTGTTAAAACCACGACAGAGTTGTTGGCTGATTCATAGTTTTCTGATGTTTGTTCTGAATCTCAGCTTAACGTTACTCGGCCGTGTTTCGAAATGGCGACACAGTGCAGCAAATCCACTTGAACGTTGGCGCCCAGTGGCAAGCAACAACATTAAGTCGTTATCCCTGCACTTCGCTCCTATTCCCCTGAGCCTTCAAACTAGTTAAAACCAAATCCTCAGCATATGACCCTCTCTAATCTTGCGTTCGACCAAAGTGATCCTCTGTTAGCTTAGTGCATTGAGCTTATTACATGATGATGAACCACTCACGCTGTGTTAAGTCATTCGGAGAGGAAACACATAGGTGCACTGGGGGGAAATTAGCACAGCTTTAGCTTAGCCTACCGTAGCTTCGCCTGGCGGCTATTGAAAAAGGCTGTTCTCGGCTGACAACAAAGCTAATATTAGCTTAGCATTAGCGATAGCAAACAAGGGGCTTAATCAGGCTGCTGGGCTGTCAGAACGTATAACTGCATGCTTCTGAGGGTCCCTTTGGAGTTATAATCCCGGGTCTCGGCAGGCGATGACCTCATGGGCTGGACTGGTGCCTGTGGGAGGATTGGGTAAACTGTGTGTGTCTAGCATGGAGATGTGTGTGTGTGTGTGTGTCTGTTTTATATGGCTGATTGCTTTATTGAGGCAGAAGACACAAAGAGACCACTGCAGTGGCGATTTGAACTTTGCAAACATGCTGGGGCGGAGAACTCCAGCTGTTTTGTTTGGGCATTTTTGTACTGTATCTCTTGGAGATCCAGTGTGCGTAGGCCCCGGGATATGAGAGCAATGATATTTCAATTGTCTCCGTGCCACATTGCATTAACAGCGTGTAGCGTTTCTCCTCGTGGCTACGAGATAATTGAAAAGGTTAACCTGTCAGTTTTATCTTATGTTATTTGTCTTTCCTCAGACTAAAATAGTGGTTAAGGACATCTGTGGCTGCCAAGATGGCACGCTCACTGGAGTCCTCTATGACCAAAGGGCCATCTTGTACACTCAGAAATGATGACAGTACTGCTACAAAGCCAAACGAGAATTTCACTCCGGGGGGAGGGCAACGTTAACCCTGTCAGGCAGTGAGAAAGAAAACCCCAACATTCTACCCATTAAATATAATCAGAGTCGAACTACAGCCACATAGATAAGAGTCATAAGAATTCTGTGTAACTTTCCTCCCTTCCTGAAGTTTTCAAGGGCCTGTTTACGCATCAATTTCAAGTGCCAACAGTGTGAAATAGTGGCTTGGCATACGAACCGCATCATTTTCAGTGTTTCTGCTATTTCTGTGTGAACTGACATTGCTTTCCCAGCTTTGCCCTGCAAACGTTAAAGCTTTTCTGGGAGCGGGGTCCAACTCACCCAGAGTGAGAGTCCTGTGTTCGAGCTGGACCACCCCTTTGAGAAAAGCCTAGATCTGAGAAAGAGGGGCTTCAGGGTTAAAATAACTCCATGTCCTCACACACAAAGATGGAGATTGGAAAATTAAAAGTCAGTTGACTGAGTTAAATGCACACAGACACACACATTCATACACACAGACGGTGAGTCCAGGGGCTCTGGAAGCAGATCGCTTTGCTGTCAGGGTCGGGCTCTGTCAGCGGCTCCAGCCAGCCATGGACGTCGTCAGCCACAGACACCCAGGACCGACTGGCTCCACTGAGCTGCACGGCAGAGGCAAAGCGTGTGATGCAGACGGCTTCAGCCGAAGAGTTGAGACCCTTTATGAAGCAAAGCATGCGACTGATGAAGTAGCAAAGCTCCGAGTCACAAAGACCTGCAGAGCAAAATATCACCTCAGTCTGAATGCTGTGACTGCTGCAGGTCTGCATTCAGTGCATTGACTCCGAGCTGATAATACAGAAGAGTGTGTTCTTCTATGATTTGCTGAATAAACTTGGCTCACTTTTTTACTTTATACCACAATTGGACCTTCCCCCACCACACACACACACACACACACACACACACTGTCAAAGGTTAAATCCATGCACAGCTTGACCTGAGGATGACCATTGGCTATAAGCTCATTTGGTTTTATTGCTCCTCCGGATTCTGATGTTTATTTACCTGTTTATTTGCTTGCTTTTTTTTTTTTTTTTTTTGCAGTCATATAAGTTTATGAAGTATGATTTAAGTTTATGATTAGTATGTGATTGATTAAAAAAAAAAAATTAAAAGGATGCAAACAGACACATTTTAATTTTCATTGTACCTGCACTGAATTAATCTAGTGACTTGAGGGGTGTATTGGTAGATATAGATAAATCAGCAACACTTTGATTTTCTGAACCGTAGCATCGCAACGAAAATACAGTCATAGCACTTTCTTGATACGTCCACCTTAGGGTAGCTTGGGGCTAGAGGTACCCCTCGATAACTCTATAGGACAGTTAGGGGTCCATAATTTTCACCTGGATTTTGAGCATCTCTTCTTGAGGGAAACAGTAATGATATATCACAAATATCACTATTTGGAATATTTCTATCGGAAAGCACTGACTGAGCAGCAGTAAAACATGTGAGTCCAGGAACTGTGATTTCCTGGTCAACAACAGCTTCAGAGTCAGACTTTACATTCCTGCTGCACTGATCAGTGTTGAAAGGGAGAGCAGATATTCAACATTTCATCTGGCCTGATTGTCTTCATAGAAAATCATTATTATAAACTGTTCACAGTATTTCAAACATCAAAGTCCAGATGACTCAGCTGCCGTTTAGTGAAAAGCTTCTTCAAAGTTTACGTTGATTTTGCAGGTGGAGTCAGACACGGGCTGAATGTTGTTGAAATAAGTCAACTAGCAAATCACATGAGTCAGTGTATTTCACTCTGAAACTGTGTGTGTGTGTGTGTGTGTGTGTGTGTGTGTGTGTGTGTGTGTGTGTGTGTGTGTGTGCGTGTGTGTGTGTGTGTGTCCTTGCTCTCTCCATGAGAACCGGCCCTCTGGCCTTCCAGCTGAGTTCACAGATCCAAAGTCGAGTTAATCTGGTTTTACCTTTAGCCCCAAAAACAACAGAGGAGTAATCCAGGAACAGCTGTAATCAGCCATGAAACCAGTGATGGCTGCATGCTAGCTGAGGTCAGGAAGCACAACAGGAAGAGACCTTGAGGAGAGCTCTGGGACATTGAACTAATAGTGAAAAGCGATGTGGGTGCATTCTCTGCTCCGTCACGCTGAGACGAGGTGGATCACCTGAACGAACGCACGTTGAGCCTCAGAGTTTGTGACAGCTTTAGTCTTTCTTTTGCTTGATTTTCATGCTGTCTTGAACAGATTGCTCGCCGTGAACCTGCACTCGTTGAACTTCATGCATCATTTCATTCTGCATTTGATGGATTTTTTTTTACATTTTTATGTTTTTTTTTCTTTATTTATTGTATCCTCCCATACTTTGGCTTCTGCCGACCTCCTTTCTAATTTCTCATGTTTTACAGTGCAGAACTCAAACAGGACCAGGATTCAAAATAGAAACCAATGGTAAATGTTCAGTCTGCCCTGGATTTTAGGAAGCGTCAGATTTTATTGACATAATGAATCTAATCTTGATAACCTCACATCATGCAAAGCCTCAGCGATATCTAAAACCACGCCAGAGTGTCATTTACCAGAGATTAGTCTTCATAGTTTGATGCCTACTCCATCAAAAAGGACTTATACTTGGTAAAGCCTTTCTCCAGTGAACATATTGAAAAGGAACTAACACGACAACGTCTTCAAGTGAAAACAGGAAACTTTCACTGAATTTTGTTGTCTGTTTACACGACAATAGTGCTCGGAGTAGTGCTGTCACGATACTAAAATTTGTACACTTGCGGGCGCATCTGTGCTTGCCTGCAGCTTCTAGTACTGATTTCCGGCGGGCTGCTGCTCACAGCGCCACCCTGTGCTCTGGAGGGAACATGCATGTCTGGGTTCTCTGGAGGAGGCCGCGAGCGATAGAAAAGTATTGATAATACAGAAATTGAATATTTCTGCTCGATACCAGCTTTCGTATCAATTTAGCATCAAAGTGTTTATATTTTTTGACAGTCCTAGCTCAGAGTCTCCTAAAGCGCAAGATTTAGAAAAACAACCTAAAACGAAACCTTTAGAAAACAGCTCCCAAAGTGGAAGTTTTCAAAAACAACTTTTCTGAAATGCTGCTTCCTGTGAGTAGATGGATAATAGCAACGCTGGCAGGAAAAGCAGTACAGTTTCTGTCTATCTTAAGGATTTACTGCATCTGTTTATCCGTCTTGAACTTCAGTGATGTTTTTTCTAATGTGGATATTGCAGCTTTGTAGCGGCTGCTGTCTTTACCATCAAAGCGACACTGAAGCTGCATGAAAACAAGAGTAAATTCATAGGAGCTCAAACATTAGAACACATTTTCCTGGATACATGCAGAGCTTTTTCCCTGCACATTAAAGCTACTAGAAGAGCAGCTCAGCTCTTGGTTAGCCTTGTTTAATTCTGGATTATGGTGTTTTTCATATGAACTGAAGTACCTAATGGAGGCTGCCACCTTTGATTCAATGGAAAGCAACATGATGCAGGCAAACATCTCAGTGTGATGAACGTATAGGTCTGTTAAAATCTCACAGTTGAGCCAAGTCTTAAATGTTGCAGTGTTTTTGGCAACAGGTCAGGGAAATATCTCCGGTTTGGTGCTATCAGTCTGAAGTGAAGCAGTTTGGACCGCTGTCAGCAAATCTGTGTCTCAGCACACGCAGAACAATTATATAAGGAGGCTCGGCACGCCGGGAGAGCGAAAGAGAGATGAGCGCCGTGGCGAGAGAAGGAGGGGAGAAGCGTACAAACAGATGAATAAATGAGTTAAGTGGAGAGAAGGGAATTTGTGCTCCTCACCCCTCCCCTCTGCACCCCGCCTCCCCCCCCTTCTGTTGGGCAGTTGAGTGTATGCTGTAAGTGCTCCCTCCCCACCCCCTCAACCCTCCGACTCCTTTCGCTTCGCTGCCCCTCCGCTCATCTCCCAATAGAAATTGCGCCCTGGCATTAAATATGTAAAATTAGCATTTTAAGTAGAACACATTTCTGTGTCGCGCCCCGCTCTCCCTACTCCTCCCCTCCACCGGCTGCCCAGCCCTGAGCGCATCAGCCACACAAACTCATGCATGCATATGATATGCATTTGGTCATCTCCATGGCAACGCCGGTGGGGGGAGGGACGGGGGCGCCGAGATAAAAGGATGAAAAGGTGTAGCCGCTGAAAGTAGATCAGATTGTATTTATTTTTTATTTAGTGAGTTTATTCAGGAAGTAAGTCATACCAGCACTCTGCTAATGCGAAGAGCGATATACTATATATACACACGCGTATATACAATATGTCATGGGAACACACACTTTTCCACTCTGCGCCTTCGGCCTGTGCAGACTCAGGTGTGGTCCGAGTAAATCTTTTATTGTCGTCTTCATATGACTGTATTTAAAGTTTCAATATTATGATTGCGATTTGGTTCAAGCGGTCACACACGACCACAAACACACACACACACACACACAGAAGGATCCATTAACTTTTCGCCCCCGCAATTTCAAGTCAGAAGGGCCGTGAAGTGAAGTGGCGCACGGTGTCTGTGGAGACACGTGGCCTTTGGTACCCCGACACCCCGAGTCCACCTCTAATTCCACAACACCTAATCCGACAGCGATACACACACACACACACAAACACATCGACTGCCTTCATGCTGTAAGTGCATTTAGTGCCTGTGGGTCACATCACCCTTTTATGTGTAGGATTCCACGTGTGTCACACAGTATGGAAGCTGAGCTGCAGGCGGCGAGCATCACAACATGTGCACCGCAACAGACGATTCATTTACAGTTTTACTAACAAAAAAAAAAAACATTCAAGAAGCTCGTGATCGTAAATGTTCCTTTATTCACAGAAAAACTAGCAGTGAGGAATTGAAAGAATTGAAAGAAATGTATTTTGTTCACCTCGTATTCCCAATATCCCAACAGTTGCAGCCGGATTAATAATTGCATGACTAGATGGACGTTTTGATGTCATTCAGGCAGCTGCTCCATAAAATTCCTGGGGCAGTGATATAAATTATGCATCTTCACAAAAACTCACATTAGCAGCGAAGCTCGCTTTTTGCACAGGATTTGGGAGGAGGTTGTTGAGAATATGTGTGTGTTACACACTGCATGTGGAGCCTGAACTGAGTCATCTGAGTGAAGCAGCATGAGCAGAAAAAAACATACAAGGTGAAACGTGGAACTCTTTAATTCAAACATGTTTTGGTTTCCTAACCTTCATCAGAATTGACTTTCATCAAGGTTTACATTCACTGAAGCTCGGGATCACCTCAAAACTTCTAGATTTTTTCTCTTAAAGCAAATATCCAAATGGTTTCTCACTCTAATAAGTTAGCTTTATTAAGTCCAGCTCCAGTTTGAAGACAATGAGTTGATTGCAATCGCACAGTGATTCCCAACATTTGAACAAAACGTATCTGTCCTTCTAGCTCTGTCGGCTCTTCAAACTGGCTCTTTCCTTGTTTTAACTTAAATGATTTTGACTTATATTTAGATCCAAGGGATGAAAGCAGTTAACATTTAACCACAGATCATTAGATCATTCTGAAATTATGGCTTTGAATAGTGTTTTACAGTGCTGCCACATTGTTACCAATCGTGGAAATAATTTGGTTTCTGATTGATTTAGTTCATTTTGTCATTTCTTAGTTCAGGTAAATGCTTCCATAATTTAATTTCTGTCCGAAAACTTCAAATCAGTCATGATCTGTGTCTTTGCTTTTGGTAAAGTTGCCATCTCAGAAACAGAAACATTTTTCATGTGTTACCACTAATAACACAAGAAGTGGTTCAAATGAACTTGCAAGAGGACGTCGTGTGTCAAGAAGGAACAAAATTCAGTTTTACCTTTCACTTTTGTACTGGACTGCATTTCAGAATTTTTTTCACTGAAACAGTTTTACGTTTTGAAAAGGCTTTTTGTTTTCACTGTGAAGAGTGTGAGTACATTTGTCAACTCTGGTTAAATTCACACATGCAAGGCCACATGTACCGAGGCAAAGCTTTTGGTCTGCTTGAAATCGTTCTGGATGTTTTCATTTTATTTTTTTGGCATTATGTTAAAAAGAAGTTTATATTCTTTCTATAAGTTTCTGTATTCTTCATGTCGGGGCATCAAAAGGGAAATCTCCTGTTAAACTGTTAATGAAAGAAACACACTTCCTTCTGCGCAGTGTGTGAAATCCTGCAAAGAAAAGCAATGGGGGAGTGAGAGAGATGTGGGTGTGAAGTAATTTTATGCTCCTTTGTGTGTTTCCGCACAGAAACACACACACACATACACATGCACGTCTGCACACACAGACCATGTGTTTCTGTTTTAGCCCGTGTGTGTGTGTGTGTGTTTGTGTGTGAGATGGCCTCCAGCTTGGCTCTGTGAACCAGCAGCTGCAGACGAGATCATTACAGCCTCATTCATTAGAGTCATCATTCACCTTCAGAGCTGCCCTTTGTCCGCCGTGATGCCACTCCTGAAGCGTCTGCCGTCACACACTCACATCCTCATTCCCCTGCATGACACACACGCACACACACACACACACGTACACAACATCCTCCTTCAGCCTGCAACTTCTAATCTGATCCTTTAAATGGCCTTTTCTGTAATGCTGTCCTGTTTGTCTTAAAATATAAAGAAACCAAGTTTCTTTGTGGCACCGAAACGAAAAACCCAGGAAGGCCTCAAAATAAACTTTGGCAGGCCTTTCCGTCCCGCGCACCCACATAATCAATCATAACCGGGGCGTACAAATTCATCAGCTTGGATCCATTTTGCCGTAGTTAGAGATCAAAAGGTTGCCAGTTGACTATAGGAAGTCCAGGTACTAACCCAGACTAATTTATCTAACATGGGAGAGATTTCGCCCCCCGAGGAGAAGGGGACATGGTTTTTCTCCATCACGTTGAATATCCTCGATGGGGCTCGAGGGCACTTAGTCTTGCCGCAGCATATCCTGTACGCCGTTTAACATTCCATTGATCAGATTAATTGCAGCTGATTGTGTCCTGTGTGAGGAAGCCTGTGAAAGTACACATTCAAACCGAATTATTGATGCGATGCATTAGCTGCAGAGCGCCGGGCGTCGTGTCGTTTTCAGACGTTTGGTTATGAACTTCGAATCTGAATATCGACCTTCCAGGTAGGGAATAGTTAATAATCAATCGGTAATTATTATCTTTGGGGAAAATGCGCGTTGATGTGGACCTAAGCATAAACTCTTTTAACCTTCACTTGTGTTTTCATGCTTGTCTGGCAAAGTCTTTAAAGTCACTTATTGAGTTTGTCATTTTGTGGGTTTCTCAACTTTTCCTACCCTCAGAAAAACACGCACACACACACACACACACACACACACACACACACACACACGCACGCACGCACTCTGTTTCTCCGCAATTATGAATAATTGTGACTGTTGAAATGTGTGTGTGCCTGGAATCCCCTGGTTCTCCTCACCGCTCGAGGGGGCAGTCACCTCTGCTGCATTGGTTTCAAGTGTGTGTGTGTCTGTGTGTGTGTGTGTTCTTGCTCTTAAGCACACACACACACACACACACACACACACACACACACACACACACACACACACACACACACACACACTTCACACGTTCAGTGAAAGGGCACCGTTCAGGAAGTAGCCGCTCTTTGAAGGCAGCAATTCATGTTTCCAAGCGTGGAGCACTTATTGGAGGTCAGACTGGGGGTCTATTAAGACTCTCATATTCATTACGGAGGGCGAGAGGCGAGAGATCCAGGGAACAGAAATACCCCCTCGTTACCATAACCTCTGGACTCAGGATGTTTTTCTGTTGGTTTTTGGTTGTTAACTCCTCAGACTCTGTGATTACAGGCCACAGTTTTGGGTTATGTTGGGTCCGTTCCTCTTTCTTTGCTCAGCTAGAGGCCAAATTGGTGTCGAGGAGGAGCTATTACTTGAAATATTCGTCTCTGCGGTCTGTTTTCAGGTTGCGATTTCTGTAGGAAACCAATAATGGAGGGAAGTTCGGTATTTTCGGAACAAAAGGGAGCCAGAAGGCAAACGGCTAAGAATGTTTGAAAGACGGTGGTGAAAATCATCGTGATGATTATAGTCCAGACATGGAGGGAAAGGCAATTTCAATTCACTGCCTGAGGATTAATGCCAGTGAGTATTTCCTCACTGTGCCTCTGTGTGATTGTGAATGTCTTTCAGCTTTGCTCTAATGTACCATTTCTTTGCAGTAAAAATATCTGAGTGAGCCTTTTTTTTGTCTCTGTTACACGCCGGCAAATATGCCAAAACATACAAAGCTCAATTTCACATGACCACAGAGAGCAAAATACATTCAGCAGATCAAACACACACCTCCCGAGCCCCTTCAGGGATGATATTCTACACCAGGAGGGCCCGGGCACGTCTCCCGACTGATGCAGTCTCGCCTCCAAACCCTCGTCGCGCACGGTACCTGCAGTGTGTGTGCATGTGTGCTAAGCAGACACGTCAGTTTAGACTAAGGTGATCAGGCCGCTCCGGCCCGGCCGGCGCCCCTCGGGGGGGTATCCCAGTGTCCCGCTGTCCCGGTGTGGGAAAGCAGAGTGTTGGATGGGGTATCTCGTAGCGCCGGCCTGGCTCCTGGGCAGCAGACGGCTAAATCAGTCACAGATTGGATTATGGACGACGAGTTATGAATACATCTTTCTTCGATTGCACACGCAGGAAAACACAAGCAGTTGTGAATGTGCCGCAGCTATTTATTATGACTCCTATTACCGAGTAGACATAACAGGCAAAACCAGCAGATTCAGACTCTTTAAAAGAACCTTTTTCAGCTCTGGGATTTTTACTATTTCACTGTACAGAGTTTGTCTTTCTTTGACTCCCTCTCACCCAGTTTTTTTTTTTTTCCTTCCTTCTTTTTTCTGCTGCTTTTCCACCCTCGGGTCATAGACTCAGTTTCAAAGTGTTGATCCTCATCTGAAATCTATCGCAATCAGCGCAGCGCCGAACATAAAATACAAGCCCATGCGATCTGATATGTGTGTGTTCGAATGGCTTTTTGTTACAGATTCAGTCGAAAATAATCAATGTTTGTGAAATATGCAAGCCTTTTTCCCTCGTGTGTGCTCTCCCTGTTGTTTTTGTTGAAGACGTTTTTTCATGTTTTACTGCATTTGGATGAATTCGTCCTAATCTGTTATGAGTATCAAGCTTCAGAAACAATGGAAGAAATTTTTCTGATATTTGAGTGTTTTATGTTCTAAAACAACATTGTCTTGTGAATTCGGCTGAATAAAAGCCACGAACTGGACATATAAGGCTGTGAAACCATGAAGGAAAAACATGATCTGCACAGATAAAATTGTTGAGTTGATAAGCATCATTAAATATTTTATTAATATTTTGGTCTTTATTAACTCATGCTTTTAATTTAGCAACAATAGAATAGGGTAAAACTAACCTTCTGGTTTAATCTCATTATGTTCCCTATTCGTAGGTACATTTTCCAACGCTTCACCATTATAAGAGCCAAAGGTTGAATCAGCACATCAACACAACTTTAAATCAAGCAAAGTTTATTGCAGTTTGTAAGAAAACACACTTCTCAGATAGATGTGGTTTTATTAAACTGGCTGTATCAATTCTGAGAAACAAAATAAGCGGTTTTTTTTTTATTAATGTAAAGTTGAAGCTGTATCTGCGTGGTTTATTTTGACTGAAACTACACTCATAAGCCGGCAAACAATTATGATTGTTACTTATTTGGAAACATCTTAATCAAATGTATCGTGAAATGTAAATTTAAGGAAAACATACACAGATTTAACTCCTGCAACAGTAAATAAGAAAAACTCTCCATACGTTTGGGTTTATGTGTTATACTCTTCAAGAGGTCCAGAGGTTTTAAGGTAAGATAAAAGAGCCTTTGTGAGCAGGATTATTCCCCAGCAGGGTTATTTCGACTGTCATCAACCTCCATAAGACGTTTTTCAGTCATTACTGAGATTATCGTAATTCATACAAATATATTGTGTGTGTGTTTTTTAACGGGTCCCGAGCAGATATGTATGGCTTTATTTGTGTGTGTGTGTGAGGGTCTGTGATCCCCCCCCCCCCCCATGTGGGGTTTTGAGTATCCGTCCTGATCACCAGGAGCTGATAAGATGAGCGTAGTTGTTGTCTTTCACCACCTGGGATGAAACATTCCTCTGTAATAGTTTGGATCAGCCTCACAGGCTGTTAACACAGGTAAGATGAAGACACACGGAGCAGTGTGAGCTCCGTCCGCCATCCTGAAAAAGGGTCACTTATACAAATTTGTGTGTTTGGCGTCAACAAAGTGCATTTTGTTTACTTTTGTTACAACTCTTAATCATATAGATAATGCTAAACTTCTCTTCTGTTGTACTTCTTGTGAGAAAAATTCCTTTTTTACTTTAATATGTTCAAACGTGACATTAAAAACCTTTGTCGGCCTTCAATCCTCTGCCAGAAAAATAATATTGAGCCCTCGACATGACAGTTTAATTGAGCGGCCGCTTCCCTCGGGGTTGACCCGTCTGATGTTTCTGAAAGCACCAGCGGCGGCTCTTTATTGTCTTTGTCCGCGGCCGCTCGGCTCGTTTGCCAGCCAAGTTCTGAAAAAGCCAAACAGCTTCTTTACATTGTTAACAACATTTAATCAAAGCTCAATCAAAATGGCTACCTCCCCCCCCCCCCCCCCCCCCCCACCGGGGGTAAAGTATGTCTGTCGGAGGGCGTCTTGTCTCCGTCCGCTGACAGACGACCAAAGAGAGGCTTCATGCGTCCTTATCTTCATCTCACTCTGCTGTCAAATCAAAGAGAAACAAGACACAAGTGAACCTCACGCAACTTTCTAGATGGTGAGAAGTTGAACCATCATGAAAAGACGATAATAGAGATGATTGCATGTGGCAGTGCAGGAGAATGTAAATATTCTGGATTGCTGAAAACATTATCGAGAAAACAAGAATTTAATTGGATCTCAAACTTTCCTTGCTGGGTTTATTCTCAGAAAATCATACTTTCAAAAAAACAAACAAACTGGAGGACACTCATAGTCTGATCTGTACCACAAAAAAAAACAAAAACAATAAAAAAAAAACAGTGTTACTGGTTAAACAGCAGCTTTTTGAGAAAATCTGGATGAACTATGTTAAGGATTTACATCTTGCTAATTCTGTTTCTATTCTATCTGTTATTTACCGATTGACTGATTTTTATTTTTGTTTTGGAGGTGTGGGTATTGACTCTCCAGTCTGGGGCTTTTTTCTGGTCTGAACAATTATAACCAGTCAGTGTTTAATTCGATCTGGTTTGCTGCTTGTTATAACAGAGAGCAAGTTTGTTGTATAAAAGTATAAACAGAATTTTTTTTTGGGAAAAGAAAAAGAAGGTATCAACCACTTGTATATGTTTCATTTCAGTGCAATCATAGCGGATTTTTTTTCTTTTTTTAATCCAAAAAGTTCAATAAATCCCAAATATTTCAGCATTTTTAGCCTTTTCTTTTATTTACAGCTAATTTGCTGGAGCACAAACAATAAATGCACTGGATACAGCGCAGATAGTGTTTCCCATGTGGGAACGGTCAGACTGGAGGCTCGGGTTCCCGGCCCATATGCTGACCACTCCGAGTATCAATCACAGCATCCAAATGACTTAAAAGAACCATATTGATTACCAATAGCAGCGTCATAAATCAAGAAGTGGACACTTTTTTTTTTCTCCCCTCCTCACTGTCTCTCGGTTTCTCACACACGCACAAAATCATGGCAATAAATCTGGAGTTTCACAAGACTGAGAGAATCTGGCTGAAATCTGATCGACGATTCCAGACAGACGGGAGATGTGTGTGATGGATGGCAACAGGATGGCTGGCATGGGGCACTGAAAACAATGTCTGTGGCCGAGAACGGTGCGGTGTGTTATTCTGCTTCCTCCACGGTGATGGGTTTGTGTCTTCCGTGCATTCCCGCTCCGTAATGGGACACATGTTCCTCTGCTGCTTGGCCAGAGGGCGAACATGCAAAGTCTGCAGCTATAAGAGCATTTCAGCCTTCAAATGTGTTTCATCCACTTACTTATTTATCCCCACACAACACCCCGTCCAAAATTGATTGAGTCAAGAAGATCCCAGGGATTTTTGTTTTTGTTCTTCAAAAGCTTTTCGTGAGATTTGTTAGATGACGATGGCTTCAGGTGATTTCCTGACTTGTTTTCTAAGACGGAGAAGCATTTGGTTTAATCCCCCCTCCTTCTCCTCCTCGTAGCGTGTCTTTATCCATTGCGTGTGTTTTTCGCCTAAATTCCCTTCTTTCTCCCGCTAAGTACACACAGTCCACTTCAAAAACAACAAACACAACAAGCTCCGTGCAATAAAATGTATCCCATCTAATATTTATCAATATAACTCCGCCTCGACGCTGCGGATCCAGTTGTGTTCTGCCACTCGATTTAGTGTGAAGATGGAGAAAGCGCTGCTTGCTGATGATATTTTTAGGCGGTCAGACTTGCGCGGCATGCTCAGCGGAAGAGTGAAACTGCAGGATTGTGCTTGTTCCTGTGTAGCATGGGAAATTTAGGTAAATAAAAAAAGATGTAGAACTGCTGCTTATATTGGTGATTTTAGGCCTTAAAATAAAACACACTTCGATTAAAGGATGTTACTTAAAGACTTCACAATCACAATAAACCACCTCGTCCACTCCAAAGATATTAGATGTAGAACAACGATCAGAATCAGAATAATTTTTATTGTTTATGTTGAAAACAATGAAATTATAAGCAGTGCTTGTGCATGTGTCACATCATGAAAATGCAGAGAAGTTCAGAACCTAACGTTCTTCTATTGTTTCTGCTGGTGCCGTGTAAATGGACATCATTTTCAAAACCTTAATGAAACAAAAATGCTAAAAAAGTGTTTTCACTTGAAGTCTCATCTAAGCAGGCTCTTAAAAAGAACCGTGAAATACATTAAAAACGGCATGTGTCACTGTGTGAGCACATAAAAATGTAGGTAGAAAGTTTACTGGAGAAGAATAAAATGTGCTAAAAAACCACCCCAAAATAAAATCCACACTCATACATCATAGAACAATCAGCTATCGTGAAATCGTAAAAATCAGCGGGGAATAAAAAACTAATGAAAGCCAACTGAGCTTCACAAAAACACTCTCGGCCATGATGTGACGGAGGCTGCATCTCCAGTTTAGAGAGTTTCACTTCCGTTCCACTAAGGTCCTGCAGTTACATTTATTTCAAGTTTTTTGGTACACACACACACACACGCTCAGTCTTGTATTTCTATCCTTGTGGGGACCGTCCATTGACTCCCATTCATGTCTAGCCCCTAACCCTGACCCTTACCCTAACCCTAACCCACACCACAACAAAGCCTAACCCTAAAGAAATGTTTTTGCACTTTTACTTTTTTCAGTAACAACAACATGGTCAAGAAAACACTGTTTCTCCTACTTAGGACCGGAAAAAGGTCCCCACAAGGCACGTCGTTCCACGTTTTGCTATCCTTGTGGGGACATTTGGCCCCGACAAGGATAGAAATACAAGAACGCTCACACACACACACACACACACACACACACACACACACACACACACACACACACACACACACACACACACACACACACACACACACACACACCTCACTGTGCTGTATATCTGTTCAGAATTACTGTCCATAACTTAAACTTTACAATAGCAAAAAAAAAAAAAAAAAAAAAACCCCATCCCTTTAACCGGCATCAGAAACACAAAGCAGCCACAAAAAAGTTATGGTGTCCAATAAAATTAAACACATTCACATGCAAAAAGATGAACATAGTAAAGAACTCAAAATTGCACAATTGTATTCCCATTGTGAGATAAAAACAATAATTTATTACTGTCACATGCTTTAATTTGAGCTAAAACCTTGTGAATGTAATTATTCCGGAACGATTGTGCTCTTCGCTTCGTCTTCTCGGTTCTTATTCATCCTGTCTTTCTCATGGATTTACTCAGATGTGTCAAAATTCTTGACCTCTTACATATGAAACGAATAACGTCGACTGTTTCACAACAGCGTTATTGCCTGGGAAGGATTAGACGTAAGTGGACTGAGTGGCTCTCTGAGTCATCGTGGAGGAATAGATGTGAAAAACCAGAGACAACATTTTTAGGCTTGAATAATCCAACTTGTATTATTTTAAAAAGGCGAGAATGAGTGATTGCTTGTCAACAGGAAAGTCCACTTGTAACAGTTTTAATATCAGTCTGTATTTTTTCAACCTCTCCGGAGCTGTTTTGATGGTTTTGAGGAGATTTGTTGTTTTCCCCCCTCATTGTTTTGTTTCAGTCTGATGGTTCCACGTTTCAAATGGGGATGAGAGGATTTGGCGGCACTCGAGGCGAGGCGCGCCAGTGTCATTAAACTTGCATGAAGTTAAAATACGCACACGTACAGAACATGTTCCTACACAGAGAAACACACAGGAACACGTGTATGCACTTAAAAAGCACACAATATGCTTTGTGGGTTTGTGTTTATATTGTGTGCTCAACCTTTTCTCCAAAATCAGTCGACATGCGCGTGATCGCCGAAGTTTAGTCTCGAGATGTGAATATTTTCATGTCACAGACCCGTGTTAAACATTATTCCCTCTCCTATTAGCGCTGTGTTAATCTCTTGTGTTACTGTTTCTTAGTTTTGCTCCATCTGGTCTCTCTTATTTCAGTTGTCCTCCCCCCTCGTGCATCCTCCTCCCCCCTCCTCTCCCTGGTTTATACAGTCCAGGTCACTGCTCTCCCATGTGGAAATGTGAAAGTCAGTTGCTGCTCTGGCTCTCGGAGCTCGCTCCCTGCACGCTGCAGGATCGTTCAGAGTGTTGGAGGTTTAATGTGCTTTACTCACGAGAGCTCTGAAATGGATTAAGTCTTGATTACTGAAGGTAAATGAGTCTGAGGTCAGTGTGTGTTCACTTACAGCCTGCTGATACGGAAACCTTTCAAGTGAAAATGCAGCGTTTTCACGTTTTCACTTAAGCGAAGTTTCAGAAGAAATACATAATAAACATTAACGATGAGAGAACAGGGACATTTGTATGGACAGACCACCACTGTGACAGGTGACTCGCAGCTATGAAACTCGAATGTAGACTGAGACTCAGGTGACTCTGGAGACCACCGTGTTTGTTATTGTCCGTCTGCATGTGCAGAACAACTGTTGACTGAAGCCGTGGTGTGCATGCACAGTGGCAGCGTTTCCACTGTCAGCGTGTCCGCTGCAACAGGCCTTCAGCATGCAGGAAGTTTTGTTTTTGCCCATTTTCATGACGACGACGCCCAGATGTTTTCACAAAGTTCTACGTTTGAGTCTGTTTCCAAAAAAGTTGCATTTTCAGTCACTCCGAGCAACAGAAACCGAAAACAAGAGAACAGTTTTGTGTTTTTAATGGAAATCGACGCCGCTTAAACGAGTCGTTAGTTTGGATTTTAAGTTTCTACTGAGGAATGTAAGTCACGTTTCTGAAATGACACTCGATACATCCTTGTAACTTTCAGATTTCATTAAAGAACTTAGATTTTTTTTTTTAAACTTTCTTTGAGTCATTTCTGAGATGGTACGCTCTCATTTACAGAAAACAAAATCCGATGGTTACATTAATAACGAACATTTAAGCGACTTCACATTGTCCGTCAGACGGAGGAGGGCGGGGGCTGAGGGAGAGGGGGAGTGTGAGAATGGGCCTTGGAGATTTATCCCTCTGTTGTGAAAACACAAGAATACATCCGACGGCATTGTTGGACACGTCTCGGCCACAGACTGCAGGGAAGTGGATTTTCTCTGTTAGTCCAACTCAAGCCACAGGTTGGTCCTAATATCCTGGTGTTGCTGCCAAACGTCAAACTGTCGGCACAGGATGATTGAGTGCTGTGGGTTTTTTTTTTTTTTTTTTTCAGACCTTTCTCTCAGTGTAGAAAATACTACATTTAATCATGCATGTTTTCCTTGGCAGAAATTGGGATCAAATTATATTACAACTGTGAGGAAAATAAGAGTGGAAGACATAAACCCTTTCAGTAAGAATAAAGAAATCTGTGTTGGTGAAAGTTTAAATATATTTGAAGGTCAAATGACCATGAAAAGCAGTTCAAATACATGTTTTACTGTTAGTGAAAATGAGTTACAAAGTTACAAATCCTTCAAATCTTTACAGTGTTTGGATCAATTCAGATGATATCACTGATCTCAGTCCAATAGAGAAGATTTGAATACAGTGGAACGTCATGGATGTGCAGCCAACAGATCGACCGCTAAGGGAAAATGTCAGTATGAACCAAACTGTTCGCAGCACTTTGTTAAATCAAAGCCACCAGGAGTTGAAAACCAACCTGATCAGTCGACTGGTGAGTGTGGCCGCATGGCAGCTTTGCTGCTATGTTACACATTAGCCGATCCGTCAGAACACTGTCGCTGATTAGCTTCAGGTAAAGTAACTGAGTAAGGAAATATTCTGTAAGGCTGATGCTATCGGTTATTGGAAGAAATTATTCATAAACCACTGAGGAGAAGAAACAGACCAGATAAACTGCAACGTTCAGAAAGCAGTGGACCGCTCTCACAAAGCTCAGATTTGTTTATTCATCACAGTCATGTTAACACTGATTTGAAACACCTGATAGAAATGGACTTCAATCAGTTTACACCTACGTCCATGGTGTGCATCTGCAGCAGCAGTGTTTTCAGCGTCTTCGACAACCGTTATCCTGGAAACAGTGTTCAGTTCTGAAAACGACCTGATGGTTTGCGTAATGAATTATATCTGATACGTTTTTAAGACGCTGCTGCCCGAACCCAAAAGGTCAAGCTGCTCCTGGTGCTGCAGGAAAAGTCAGAGGATCCCCGAAGTCCGAAGGCGGGTTTCTCTGGAGAACATGAATATCTGTATCAAATGTCATGACATCCACTGGCTGCTCAGGCAGTTTAAGATGAGTCAAAGTGCCGAATCAGCGCATCTGCAGATCCAGATTGCCTCTGCTGTGTGGTGGGAAAGGTAGCATTGGCTTGAGAAGTGGAGAAACCATGTTTTTATTTTGCCACACACACAAAAAGAAGCGAGCTTGCTTGGATACCCATGTAAACACATATGAAGTCTTCCACAGATTACAGAGCGAGAGAGCATGAGGACCTGTAGTCTACTCTGTGCTCCAATTTAAGTGTCTGATCTGAGCAGAGCAGACAAGCGAGAGCAGTGTGCCCTAGAGTCATGTAAAATGCAAAGGAATATACTCCTCTATTAAAACCTCCCGATAGCGCAGACAGCCTGCACACACACTGTCAGAGGCTCGCATTTGTATGTTTGTCCACATAAGTGGAAGCCTCCTCCTAAACCTACTGTATAATCTGCTGCATCATAACACGCTCTCTTATGAATGGGAAACGTTCATAAGGCGCGCCTGAAGGTTTGCACGCAGCCGTGGAAACCTCAAAGCAGCCAGTGTGTCCGTATCACGGATTGTTAATGTGATGCAGTGAGTGGTGTGTTTGTTTAATTTAAGTGGCTATAAAGAGAAATCTGTTTCCTGGACTGACAGAGGATTAACCCAGATTCCGAGCGGCGGTTTGTTAACCATCTTCCTGCCACCTCCTCGGTCCGACTTGTCATCCGGTATCTCTTCCACAACACTTTTGAGTGCACTCCTAAGTGTACTTAACTCTAGCAGGTCCACATGTTCTTCTTACATTATTTAACCCTCCCAATAGACTATCAACTTTTTATTCTGCCTTCTGCCAGAAGTTGGCTCTTTCGGATGTTCTCCGGCACTCATCCAAGCCCCCTAACCCCAAACGACACTTTAAAACACTTAAGTCTGAAACTGCTCCTCAAGCGAGGGACAAGAAATTTACTCCCATTTATTTAATTTTTTGTTTGACAACACGCAGGGTTCACGTCTCTTCGGCAGTGGCAGTGGAGGGAGTTTTTTCAGGAGAGACGTTGGGTGATATGTGTCTTTGTGCGACTGGGAGACATTCACATTGTTATCTCATCACTGTTCACTTAATTAGCACGCAGCGTAGTGATGAACGCGACCTTTCAGTTGGTGGAGCAGAGGTTAGCCGGGGTTACTTGCTTTCAAGTGTCTCTGAAGGCCGAAGTGAGACGGAGCTCGTTCAGCCAACACTGTCTGCTGGTGACTTACAAGTCGATCAGATCACAATATATAGCCGGCGTGTCAAACACATTTCAGCTCAGAGGCCAGTGGCCATATAGAGATCCATTTAGTCTTGAGTGGGCCAAAATAATGCCATCATAACCTTTAAATTTTAACTAAAAAAAAAAGATTTACATTGGTGTAGTGCAGATGTTGAAAATGTCTGTATTTTTACAAAACCAAACTACGACTGCTGAAAACGACTCCAATGAAATTGAGTGTGGCTCGTTTTTGCTTGAAATGGTTGAGGTAAATGTGGATCTCTCCATTTTTTTTTTTTTTTTGGTTCTTTTAGTGCAGCTGACAAGCCACTTAGTTTAATTTTCAAGATGAATTAAAAAAGAAAACTTGCATAATTCTCATCATTCTCACTGCACTGTTTCAAAATGGCGACCCACTCGACCGCTGAGAACATATTGTTCAATCCCCGTTTCAACCCTGTTTCAGACTCCAGATATATAGCAGAACATCAAAATAGATTGATTTTAACAACAACTTGTTTTACCTGAGGTTTGGTTCACAGCAGCCAGCAGCATTTTCGAATTGTGTGCATTTACTGTTATCTTTTGTGTGATGCCTCTTTACTTTGTATTTGTGCGTTGCACTCTGAAACATGGACGTAAATGACTTCTGGAAACATTCCTGAGCCAGAAGATGGTTTTCAGTGGAGCAGCATGCCTGGTCCAAGAGCTGGGAGTTCACTGGTGTTTGGGTTTCACTCTTGTCTTTGTTTCTGGTACGCAGAGATTTATCTCCATTAACTGGGTGATTACGTATATACTGTACACGATGTGGTCTTCAGTTTCCCTTCGATGCCCTCTCTCCATCTGCATTTCCCTTTATACCCAGTCATCTTACTGACTTGTTACCAATCCATCTCATATCTTTAGTGCCAGAAAAAAAAAAAGATGTTTTGCAGCAGTCTAATTTAAAACTAGCGGGGACAAAAATTCCCACATCTCACTTTCAAACATACTGATGTTGATGATCTGCATCATTTCCTGAGATTATATTTTCCTCGTGATTTCAAGCTTTTTGGAGTGGGAGTCACGCTCTCTTACATCTTCTTGTACACAAACAAGCCGACAGAAAACATCTCCAGGCTGCTCGCAGTTAACAATATAAAAGGAAAGCTGTGAATCTCCGAGCGCTCCCGAAGACCTCAGCGCGACTATTTCTGGAGTCCGGGCTCATCTCGGCTCATCTCCTCTGACTCGTACAGTTGGCTCTGCCCCTAAAATGTTTGCTCACCCCGAGCCACTTGTTTATCAGTCTAATGTTTGTTCTTGTCGGGCACAATATGTTCTCTCTCGGCAGCAGTCTACTCAGTTATTCCTCATCTGGCCCCTGGGCTGTTCTTAGTCAGCCCGTGTCCCCAGACACCTCTCCACTGACCAATGGAGGGTTTTAACTATTTATGGCTGTTAGGTATAGGCTTCATACCAGCAAATTAGGTAATGGGGGTGTGCAGAGCACTTCAGGGGGAACCCACGTGTTAAGGCATTTTGTAAACATCGGGGTGTTTTTTTGTCATCACATGGGAATGTTGGCGGTAAATACTGAGGTGTTTTTCTATAAATCTGAATAGAGGCAAAGTTTCAATCAACTTCAAATGTATTACCACAAAAAAAAAAGGGAAGTAAATAAAAGTTGCTGAAAGCGTCTTTACAAAATCCCAGTTGAGACGTCACAAATGGAACGTGCTCGGGAGCTTCCGGACCAAGAGGAATTTCCCTTTTTCATTTCCGTTCACTTGGGAAGCGATTTCACACCATTAACCCTCGCCCTCCCGCGCACCCCCACCCACCCCCACCTCACACCACCCCCAGACCATAAATATTTCAACCTCTCAATCTATATTCATTATAAAACACATGCCCAATGCAATATGTGGTTGTGAGGACACAGGGCTTTTATTTATTCATCTTATTTATTTATATTTCTTTCCTGAGGGCCAGACGTTGGTTTCTATCCATCTGTGCTGATTGCCAGCTATTACTGAGCACTTAGAGCCTCCCCTGAACTGGCCAGAGGGGAGCACGAGCCTCCGGAGATCCACTCGTTTCAGGGCTAAGAGGTGTGTCTGCTGTGTGTGTTTTGTCGGGAGTTATCAGAGTGATCGCAACTGCAAAGAGACAAAAGTAACGCAGAGTTTACTGGGGTTCATCACACGTCAAGCCCTGTGATGTTCAATCAATTAGGTTTCACTTCCATTTAATTCATACCTTCTGCTTGGAATATTCCCTCAGATGTTTCTGTGGATGGAGAGACGTTCCCTCTGCTCATTTTCACCTGCTTTACATGCCGTTATTTTAATCTAGAAAAATTCTCACCCGAAGCTTTCAGGTCCCGTTTCCGAGTGGATACGCAAAACTTTGGTTGCGTTTTTCAGCTTCTAACTGATATGAAATGAGGCAGAAATAACTCACTTCCCAACTAACCTTCAGTAATTGAAAAATTAACTCCACTACTTTCAGGGCAGACTTTATAACACAAGAGCCCAATATACCGCAACTAATGTCTGTTTAATCACTGGTATTTCTCCATGATTAACACCCAGCAGTGCTCCTCTCTCCTCGCCGTTCGCCACATTTCCCTCTGAGCAGTCTGGCCTGCAACAGCAGTAATTGTTTGAGACTGCTTCCTCTTGGTGTTACGGTTGGAAACCCTCCGTACCACAACAAGCTTACCGGCTGAACGTCTTGGCTCCGCGTGCTGGAGGAGCTGTCCGTCTAACTGAGTCCAGTGAAGCTCAGGCGCCAATATCGCTTCAAAAAGACCATGTTCAGAAGAATACAGTAGAATACCGTGAAGACAAGTTGACAGAACTTTGAGTTCTATCATGGTTCATAAGTGATATAGATTCTCCTGCATGCATTGTGAGTGACTGCTGCAGGTCTCTCTGGTGCTGTGTTGATCTCTGGCGACTCGGTTCAGCCGCAGCTGTTTGTTCAGCCTCCTCCTGTGCAGCGGCGGCGGGCGGCGGGCGGCAGGCGCGGGTCTCCTCGCTCTCCCGAGACTCGCCGTGTGTCGTGTCGCCGTGGAGGCAGGCGGGTCAGCTTTCTACATGCACAATGCATGTTCTGCTCCGCTTAGATCTGAATGACCGCATCCCGCGGTACAAGATTGTCGGAGTGTGTGAGCGAAGCCTCCGTGTTAAAGGTGCATCTATCTGTGTGTGTGTGTAGTCATGCAGGTAAATAAAAAATCTATCTGAATTGTATGTTTTTCCACCATGAATATTTTGTCTGTTTAAAATGACCAAATCCCATTTTATCACGTTTTGAAATGAATAAAATTTCATCTGAAAATTCAGTTTTAAATGCAAATGATGAGAAGAACCAGAAACTTGACAAACCTCCAAATGAAATAGTTGTGTGCAATATTGAGTCTGGTTAGTGAAGTTATTCATGCAAACTCTTCAGAAAGCCATTTAAAGCTGTATGCAGGGTGTAGTGGTTTACACATCTCCCTCACAGGGAGGTTTTTCTCCAGTTTGAGTCCAGGCCTGGGGAATAAAACTGTATATAAGACGCATCGATGGAGCCACTTTCAGGGTCTGCAGATGTCGAGGCGTATGCCAATTAAAAAAAAAAAAAAAAAAAAAAAAACCTGTATGCGTTTTCTTGCAAGTTGTAGTTTTCATAAAAATGATTTGTTTCGGCCAATAACGACTGTAATTTGTATCGTTTGCTTGGGAGTAGTGAATTTCAAAGGGAGATGAATATTTTTCTCCTGAAAATCTAGTTTGACCATTGATTTCTCTGCATTGTGACGGTCTGCGTTGTGAGGCTGAGGCTAGAAGTTGTTCTGGAGCTTTTTAATGGCAGCCACTGAGATGCTGCACTGCCAACAGGGAGGGGAGGAGATAGTATTTATTCATTCATTTATTAAAATTAATGTTTTTCTGAAACTGTAACATTTCACAACAACAGAGAAAAATAAGTTCTAACCTAAGCTCTGGTTAAACAAATGTTGATTTCCACTTCAATATTAATGTCATTTAGGGCTCCTTTCTGTATTCCTGGACTCTCGAACCACAGCAGCATTTTTCAGCGATCATAGTTGTAATTGTACCCACAATCACATCTATAAAGACCATGTTGACTCCGTTTAAACAGCGTTCTCAGCTGGAAATGGAAAACTTTTGTTGCGTTTGGGGTGGTCGGTGCTTGGAGCCACGGAAAACACCCCCTTTTTTGAGAACGGCATCCAACTTTATTGAAAATGCTCAGACTCCAACTCCATGTAGGCTGTTGGAATTCTGTTCCTGTGCATGCGGCACTACGACCGGAGTACAGGATTCTTCTGCACATGCTCAGTAGACGGACAATAAGAACAATGTTTTCCTCCACAGTCATAACCCCCAGTCCAGATTCTCTTGGAGTGGGTAGTTTTTTGGAGAAGACTTTGGAATTTGAAAAAATAAGTCTTTTTTAAACACTTCATGCTACTTTATAATGGATCCGACGCTGCTGCTTTCAGGCACCCTGAACTGAGAAATCCATCCACGGTGAACTTTTAATTTACTCTCAGAAACTCAACAAAGATGTAACTATTGCGGCATGTCAGCATTATCCGAATCAAGGCCTGCAAATGAAATGCAGGCAGACTGTAAGTCAGACGGAGAGGCGGTGATAGATGGTGGTATTTTAAAGAGCGCAGGGAGGGGGAGCAGAAAAAGTTCGGACACTCTAACGACTGTGTACGTTGTTAATGGACCCATATTGACTATCAGCATGAAACCGCATTGAGTATTCTATGTCTGCACATAGTGGAGCTCGTTCTCTGGTGTTATGGATAAGTGTTGATGCCCCCACACTCACTCAAACGTGTCCCCCAAGACCGGCAGCATCCCTCCCCTGCCTCCTGTCCTTCTCCTCCTTCCTTCTCCTCTTTCCTCTGCCTTTATCCTTCCATCTTACCTATTGATTAGCCAATAATGTGTTTTCAGTGGTAGATTAATGGCACATTATCCTGACAAGGGTGTCTGAGGGGACAGGACGTGAGGGAGGGTGATCGAGATGATGCCCTTTAATTGATATACAGCCGGCATGTGTCTGTGGAAGTTTTGAGACGGCGAAGTCGTGAAAAACGGGGAAGTTTGTGTTGAGAAATAGAAATTTGCCAATGAAAGTAATAATCAATTGTTGCTGAAAGCGTTTTCAAAACGTGGTTTGAAATATTTTCAACAAGCTTTGATTTCAGATTTTTTTTTTTTTTATTCCACAGAAATGTGAAAATTAAGATTTTTTTCAAGCACTCTCTCTGCACCGCAAGAAAAACGAGGGTTCGATTCCAGATGTTAGCTCTGTCCTGGTGGGTCTTCTTCAGGTACTCAAACCTCCCCCTCCAGTGTACAGACAGGCTTGTTAAAGTAATTAGGGACTCTACATTGCCTGCAGGTGTGAATGTGTGTGTGGGTGAGTGCCTGTCTGTCCGTGTTAGACGTGTGGTTGACTGGTGCCTTGCTCATCGTGCCTTTTGAGGCTTGCATAACTGCATGTTGCACAAAACTTAGTAAAGCGTCACTCAAGCTCCTCACAGCACTCGCTCCACATCCAGCAGGGATTTTGTTAAGTTAAATCCGTAACGTATCGTGTGATTACTGGAGATCTCAATCATTTTTCACCAGATTTCAGGACAGATGGAGTTCATAAGAGAAGCGAAGAAACTTCCGGATGAGAATCTTGACCTTTGTGAAGAGCAGGCTGACATATGAAATGGTCATTTTTTTTGCTCATCCATTTCAAAGAAACCAAATTTAAATAATTTGTTGTTTCCTCAGTAATAAAGAGAAAATAAGTCAAGTGATATTTTGGCACAAAAATCCAGAAAAAATGCAAACTACAATAGTAGGCTCAGGCAAAAATTTGCAGCTCCTTGTGACTGAGATTACAGCAGAACTTTGTAAAATTAAAGAGTGGTTCAATAAAAATAAATTATCGCTAAATGTACTCAAAACAAAATTCATGTTATTTGGTAAAATCAAAGAAGACACTGAAACCCAAGTTAAAATAGATAATGTTGAAATAGAAAGAGTGAAAGAATACAAGTTTCTGGGAGTGATTCTGAGTCACAACATGAGCTGGAGGCCGCACATCAACAGTATCCGAACTAAGATGGCTAAAAACATTGCTATTATGAGAAGATGCAGACACCTTCTTGACCAAAAAGCTCTCCAAATCTTGTACTGCTCACTTGTCCTTCCTTACATCACATACTGTGTAGAGGTTTGGGGAAATACCTACAGAAGCCACTTGGAGATTTTGTTCAGACTTCAAAAAAAATCTATCAGGATCATACACAACGTGGGGTTCAAGGACCATACAAACTCATTGTTCTTAAGATCTAGCCTTCTAAAACTTGAGGACTTAATACATTTGAAATCTCTGTTAATACTCTACAAGGCAAGAAACAATTTACTTCCCGGCAACATAAATCGTCTGTTTGCTAATAGAGAGGGCAATTATTCTTCCAGGCAAATGCTTAATTTAAAAGTTCAACGTGTTCGTACGACCCTCAAAAGCCAATGTATTACCCGGAGAGGCATAAATCTATGGAACAGCTTAGATGGGAACCTAAAAAGTGCCATAACTATACATCAATTCAAAAAACTGTATATGCGCCGTATTTTTGATAACTATGCCAAACAAACATAACACACACTGTGTGGCATGCCAGGACATGAATCTTGTACCACATAACACACACACATTCATAGGCAGGCACATGCACATGCTACTGTGTAATGGCCTGGGTATGGATGATAAAATTATGTACAAATACAACAACATTGCCATGTGACCCTCAGTGATATAATTACGAGATATGGGAAGGGGTAGGCACTGATAAGCTTCTGCTTCAGCCTACTCCTTTTGGGCTTTCATTGAATGGTTTTGTATATTTTGTTGACATGTTTATGTTATGTGATATGCCCAAATAAACGAAACGAAAAAAAAAAAAAAAATCCTTTAAATATTTTGGGATATATTGGAATATGGTCACAGAGCCATATTCCAGAAGGCTTTATGTTTGTATTAAAGGTGAATAGGTGTAACAAGAAATGTTACAATTTAAATTAAAGGTAAAGCTGTGTGCTGAACACACTGACAGCATTAACAACTGTGAAGTCAGAAGTATTTCTACACTGAAAATATGGATCCAGAATGATTCCACGGTTTAATATTTCCTTCATTCTGTAAAGAAACTGATGGAATGAGAATTTAAAGTCTTCATTCATGCCTGATTGTCCATATAAAAAGTGAAACAAGACACTTAAACGGTGAATGACGCTGTAAGATTTGAGCTCTTGAGAAAAATTTCACGTCTTCACGGCAGTGTTTTGAATACGTCAAATTACTTGACAACGGCAGAAACACTGAAAACGACGTAGTTTTAATGTTGAGCCACAAGTTGGCGCTGTTGTTCGTTTTTGTCATGAAACCACACATACATATGAGGAGAGAAAAATACAGTATACTGAATGGACGTACAACAGTTTGTATAGTTTTACGGTGACTGTTAACTCTAAAACTAGCAAGTCCAGGAGAATCTGGACTGGGAGCCATGACACTCTGGAGGAAAACGTTATTGTCCATCTACTCGTACTGAGCATGTGCTGAAGAAGTGTTTACTGCGGCCGTGGTGCATTCTCAAAAAGTTGATTTTTCAGTTGCTCCGAGCACCATTATGGTGTAAACGGACACCGAAAACGCTACGAAAGGTTGTCGTGTAAGCGGAACCTAAAACACTAGCAGACGAGCAGCAGGCGACGGGGTGGATGTCCGATTGGATGATTAGTTCACAGTATCTATGTGTATCAGGGCTGCCTCAGGAACTCACTGCAACTTTCCCCATATCCTTGCCTTGGATGTTCTTCTGTAGAAATAATTATGATTAAAAATGTTTTTCCTCACAGAAATAAGCTAAAAACGTAATAACTCAGTTTGTACAAGGCTTTATGTGTGGAAGTAATGTATTTAAATGTTTCTATTTCACTGTCTCACATCTTGTGTGATGAGACTGGTTTGGACTGAATCCAGATTCATCACCTCTTTTCTCCGTCACTGTTTCACTTGCTTTTATGTGACTCTGTCCCCACTGGCGTCTTTCAGTTTCCTCCAGCAATTTGCATCATGGCGGGGAGAAAGGGGGTCTAAATAATCGGATCAATAGGCCATCGAACAGTCTTTAAGAGTGACACATACACAGACTGCGTGTCTCGGGTTTCCACCTCTAACTAATAGCCCTGTCGTTTACTCTACAATGTGCTGTGTCATGTAGTTTTGGTCTCAGGTTGCCCTGCAGCGAATCGTGACGTCTCCGGGGATTTCATAGTGCCGACTGATGCTACAGCGGCGCGACCACCAACTCTGTTTACACGTGTTGCCTTGTGTCTGCTTTCCAGAGGATTTCTGATTGATTTGTGCAGTGAGAGCCGCCGTCGGAGTTATTTCGTTTTTTGCCCGATGGTGAATGTCTTCCTCCGTCGAGGCCATTTCCCAACAAGTGAACAGCAATGTGAACTCTCCCACGTGAAACGTCCCGGTGACAGCCGTCCCCGCGCTTTTGTGCCACAGAAATATGTTTGGGGACCGTCTCTCCCGTCAGCTTAGGCGATGACCTTTGTCAGATGACAGGGTGAGGTCAACAGAGGTTAAAGTAATCGGCGAGCTGAGAAAGGGGCCCCCACCAAGTCATGCAGAAAGGAGCTGCCCGAGAGCTTTACACGGGCATAAAGCACACACACACACACACACACACACACACACACACACACACACACACACACACACACACACACTCGGGGAACTGCTCTCCACCCAACGGGAGCTGCACGTCTTTACTTCTGACCAACCAGACCTCGGGTATAGTGAAGCACGGAGCCGTGCCCAAACACAAACGTGATCGTAGTTTTTCCAACACAAACACACACTCATCAGCCGCTCTGGAGCGATCCCCCCCCCCCGCACACACACACACACACACTCCCTTACTATACACTCTCCTTCTTAGTCCCTCTCATTCAGTCGTAATCGCACACAGTCGGGCTTCAGTGCACAGATTACCGTGATGAGCTGTGACAAGGCAGGAGGCGAGAGGGCAGCGCAGTAAGAATGGGAGAGGAGGACCGAGTGACAAAATGAAAAGAGCACAGTGGTACGAACAATTATCACTCCTTACAACCAGCGGTGAGCGGGATTAGTGCAGTTATGTTTGCGAGGCGTAATGATTGGAGTTTTATGGTGAAACATTTTGCCCCGGTTCTCTGCGGCCCGGAGACGGAGGCAGGGCGCCTTCAGGATTGCATTATCTTCTCCATTAACTACGACTTAAACGTTAATAATATACCATTTGGCCACACCTCAGATCTTGACAGTCTGCCGTCATGTCTGAGGCAGTAGCCGCTGGGGATTGTGGGTACTGAGCAGTGGTGTGACTCTCCTGCAGCCCTGAAACACGAGACAGCCTGGCGGACATAACAGGCCTCTTTTTCCTGACTGGATGCACACATGCAGCGGCCGACGTCTGATTCAGCCTCACAACGCCAATGCCTCTGAGGTTCCTTTTAGTGTTTTCCACAGACGATCAATGAGGAGCACGTACAGTCTGCTTTTATAGTGGGATTCTGTTTGCATCATTAATATCTGGAGTTTATATGTTTTTTTTTTTATTCATATTATTAAAAATGTAAAGGTTAAGTGTTGTGGCAAAGTGCACGAGGGGGCAGAAAGCAGCACAGACGGGGTCAGCTGACTTTTGACCCAGTGATTGCTGCCAGCAAGCTTTCAAAGATCAACTTTGATTTTTTTTTTTTTTTTTTTTATGCTTTGACTGTGGTTGCTTTCTAATTTGATTTTGTTTTTACAGCACCAGTATCTTTTTTTTACTGCTGTAAATAAATCCTGCAGCTCGTGCCGAGCTTGTGGCACAAGGAGCGTGAAACAATTCCCTTCAGGCTCCACTGAAATATCAAATATTGAGATCTTGGGAAAATCATGTGTTTCCAAATACCACAAATTTACACTGCGAAGCTCTGTCACAATCAGTTTAGTTGTATTAAAATCCAGAATTATTGAGTATCTTTAAATAGACAGCAGTGAGGAAAAAAGTTGTTTTAGGCTCCATCACAGTATTTTTCCAACATATTTTTTTGATTTTGAAGGATAAATTAAATTTGACACACTTGTCATGATGTTGTTGAGAATCTGGAAATGTATTGTATACATGCTGAATATGCTGTTTTTATTGTATTTTAATGTTCAGATTTGAAAGTTTATGCTCATTACATTGTTAATTCTTTTATAACTGACTGGATTTTACTGTTATTCTTAGTTACATCAACATCAGAGAACAGATAGGCCCGTTTTCTTTTCTGGTCTTATTTTTTCTTTTCTTTTTTTTTTTTTTTGATGGTGTGGATTAGTGTGGTGCATTAATTCGCTCCAGACTATGAGATGTATTTCCAAAGCACAAACCCAAATCCTTGGGTAATTCGACTGACACAATACTACCTCATACGGAATGAAAGCTAACCCTAAACCACTGGCTTGGCTTCACAGGGGTGGAAGAACAGTTTTCCATTGTGTGTGTTTTCAGCCACGCTGCGCATGTGGGCACGCCGGTCTGTGGTGGACTCCGGTCCGGAGGACAGATTTCAGTTTCCCTGCACGAAAAACGTAAAAAGGGACGACCTTCACTTCAGCAGAGAGCAGTGTGGCTAATTTTAAATCATTATTTTGTTTCTCGGCTGTGTTTACAGTCGGCTCACTCGTCTCATTGCAGGTTACGTAAAATCCCTGTGACTACATTTGGTACATCTGAGTGGAATTATGCAGAAACGAGAGAAAATGAGTCTCGCTGCTTGTTTATGTGACCTTAATAATGAATCAGTATTTTTTTTTATCTGTTTTTAGAAATACAACAAAAATGTGGCATGTTTGTGACCTTATGAAGCCTGTTGGGCCCTGCATGTTATTTAAATGATCAGTAGTTTTTGTTTGAGGTGCCACATTCCAGATTAACATATTTTGTGCCATTGTATAAAACTGGATGTAGTTTTTAAAAATATTACAGGAATAAATAGATGCATGTCAATTGGAAAGGAATTCTGGCCTGACAGTGTAGCCATGTTTTTTTTTTTTTTTTTTTTTTTTTTTAACATTCAAGTTCCCTTGATGTGTTTTCTAAATGTTCCATGTAAACTTACTTAATTGTGTTTTAAAACCTTATTTCCTCTTAATTACAGTAACATAGATTCCTATTGAGTCCCAGACAGTAAGCCTGTTGGCCTTCAGCAACAAGCATTGTCAACAAGGCCAGATTTACATCTTGAGACCAGTTTTTTTTTTTTTTCGGTTTAGTGTTTTTTCCCCCCTTTAAGTCTTACTTAAGTCTTTCTGTCAATAGGTTTAACAGATATGTCAAAGGTAATCCATCCACCCATCCATCCATGCACCCATCTTCTGTGCTGCTTATCCTGTGCAGGATTGCGGGGTGCTGGAGCAGATCCCAGCTTACTATGGATCGAGGGCAGGGTGCACCTGGAAAGTTCACCAGCTCAAAGGTAATCTGTCTGTAAATTCTCACTTTACAGAATGAATGCTTCATACTTCCTGCTAACATGAGAAAATATCCCTGAAGTGATCTGCCAGTAGTTCCACATTGATGAGGTGATCAGACACAAAATCCACCTGAAAAATACTGAAGGAGCTCTTTGGAAAAGTATTACTTAGATGAAGATATTTTTTAATTACAGTTTGAGTAAAAGGTGTAATGAGCCTATAGGCAAAACGTGAAATAAAGTAAAAATAGTAAGATACTCAGAAAAAATAAAAACATGCGTGAAAACAGAATAAAATGTTAATTACATTCATTTAAATACATAGATAATTTCAGTAATTCAAAATTCATTATGATACAGTTAAATGCATGCAAACAGGCTATGGTAATGTCTTTGGTGGCTTAGGCTGCTGAAAATGCTGTTGTCAATAATAATAATAATAATAATAATAATAATAATAATAATAGTAATAATAATAATAATAATGAAAAAAATATATAAAATATAAATGATGGTGTTTAGGCCTCCCTCGGGCTATTCTCATGATAGAAGCCTGCTATTAACGGCTATCTGTAACAATAGATTAAGTGTTAGGCCTTTAACAAAACACATAATTTCTACTTAAAATAAATAATATTGAATCCGTTTAACTCTGTGTGTGTGTGTGTGATATGTCAGTACTCCTTTTTGCCAAACGTGCAGTCTTCACTGCAACATCTAAACACTTTGAAATGCTTGAGGGTTGGCAACAGACCACCAGAAGTGTCTCTCTCACGACGTGGGAAGTTCAAACCATCATACGTCCGCTTCGTACAGGCTGAAGTACTTGCTGGCGTTGGAGAAGCAGAGGTAAGGCGTGCTGCTGCCCGGGTACACCACGGGCAGAGGCATGGGCAGCAGGCATCTGCCCAGCAGGTTGCTCTCCTTGTACAAGGCCGGGAGCTGGCCCACCACCACGGGCTTCCCGGTCTCGGGAAAATCACTCACTGGTCCGTCGATTTCAGTCGATATCTGCCGTTTCAATTTATTCCTGCGGTTCTGAAACCATATTTTCACCTGCGTCTCCGTCAGCTGCAGGGAACTGGCGAGGCAGGCGCGCTCCGCGCTGCTCAGATAGCGTTTCATGTCGAAGGTAGACTCCAACTGGAAGATCTGTCTCTTGGAAAAAATAGTGCGAGTTTTCTTTTTGGTGATCATCTTGCTCTTTTTGCCCGGGCTGCCTCCTTTGTGCGGGTCCGTGGCCGCGGTGGTGGAGCCGCTGTCGTCGCAGCTGCTGTCGCCGCTCTCGAAGCGCGCCTCCGCCGCCTTCCGCTGGCTGATGATGACCGACTCCGCGGCTCTGCTCCGGTCTGTCATCAAGTCTGCAAGGAAATCACACCACCGTTTATCGAACTAACTAGCTGGCTGCAACTTTGACTCTTCTGCTGCTGTGCTGACTTGCAGTAACCGCGATGCTATTGTTTGGGAGCTGTGCGTAATGGTGAGGGTCCCCACATGAACTCTTACCGCTTTCCGCGAGCCTGCTGTCCGCGTCCTGCCTCTGCGCGGCTCCTTTCTCCTCGTGGTGGCTCTGGAAAGCATCTTTACGCATCGCCGTGGCCAGTTCATCCTGCAGTCCTGCCGGGTGACAACTATCGCGGCTCCTCCCGCTCGTCTTCAGGTTTAAGATGCTGTCAATGGTGAATTTGAGAGAGGCGGCGGGTCGACATGGCGCTTCTACTTTGTTCATATTCTCTTTTTGTTTTACTTCCTCGACTCTGTCGGCCCTGAACTGTGAACGCGGGACGTTAATTTCACCACTTACGCACCATATCCGCAGCCACTGAGCGAACACTGCTGGGCCGGCTGCGCTCTGCGTGCGCCGCCGCTTCACGGGACGGATTGAGCGCTCCGGCGACTCGGATTGGTCCGGACGATTGCTCCGCGCGGACCAATGATATCCAGGGATGAGGAGGAGAGGAGAAGGAGGGCAGGACTGCGACTGTGCCCGCCCATTCCAAACACAACACTCACGTTCCGCTCTCATCCTTTTACATCTGCAGTGGGGAAAACCGGGGTCCCGGAGACCCCAAGATGATGACTTATACTTTAATTCCACTGTTTTAGTGAATATACCATGCATATTACGTGTGTTTTAACTCTTAACACTTCCCTTTTCATCATTGTTTTACATACAGATGCATTTGTAAGTGAGATTCAGGCCCTGGATCGAAATAGCGTCTACTTTTTTTTTTTATTAAAATACGAAGATCATTAGAATTGCTTACTCTGCAGTTTACAAATATCATGTTAAAAATATGTTTTTAAACTGAGAATGGAGTTTTAGCTTTCATTACACCAAGTGTTAGTGCTCAGCATTTTAGGAGAACACCGGCTGAAATCGGAAATCTATAAAAGTTTATTAACCCAAAGATATACCTGACTGTGTTCATAAGCTTTTTGGTGTATTTTATTATTACTATTAGTTCTAGTTACTCCAGCCTGAAGCGGGTTTATTATTCACGTTTGGCCTATTGTGACTTTTAACCAGAGTGGTATTTGCTGCATGATGAGGTATATCTCCTCTGGTTTATGTAGCCCCTCTAATGCTTTTTCTGTTATGTCGCCGATATGTAGGTTTCATGAAGTAAATGTAGTAAAGCAGAGCTCATCTTTTACGCATTAAGACGAACTTTATTCTGTCTGCTTCATCATATTTATAGCATTCTTATAGTTGAAATCCTTTCATATTTTAATTATAGAAGGATTATTTTTACTCTCCATTTGTTGCTGTTGTATCGGATGGCATTTCCTTTCATTCTTGCCCTCCTGCGTCCATTACAGCACCACAAATCACTTGTAATGATGGGGTGAGATGGCTTTTTAAACTTCCATGATGTTTGTTAGTCCTGCTGTTTCCACGTGTCGTGTATTGATATATTTAGAAACTTCAGCGTCTGAAAACGGTGACGTCCAGGCTGTGTTGGTGCTCCTGATTGGATAGAATCAGTTTTTTACACGCGCTGTTGCAATAATTTTGATTAACTTTCATTTTACATCCTGTTTCTTTGGTGACTGAAATGAATAAACTTATAGGTTTACTCTTATAAGATGTGGACTTTCAAATGACGCAGGTGCCGTGACAGCTTTTACTGGACTATCTGCCTGGTTCATACCTGGATTCTCCAGTTTATTAACGTTTAATCTACATTTAGTGCAGTGCAGTGTGCGCCATTTTGGGCAATTTGCGGGATCTACCGATTGCGCTATGCAAATAATGGATTCTTCATTTGCGCACAGACGGTGCTGTGCATTTTGTGAATCCAAATTGGACGCTATTTGGCAATCTGTCCATCTTGCGCATTTTTTAAATGTCCATCGAGGTAATATCCGCAAGATGGTATGCTGAAACATAAGAAAGATGTTTAAAAATGCCACGCGCCTTTGGCATGCTGTGTTGGCGCTGAAGTTGGTTCATGGGAGTTTAAGATCCATTATGTGCGCAGCGCGCCCATCGCCCAAAAAGCGCCTGCCATAAATAAACCAAACTTTGAGTGAGAAATGAGTAGAGCAACCAAATTTAAATACAACTTTTTGTCTTTTCCGAAATTAATTCCTAATGTTGCAAGTTTTGTCCCTTGCGTGTTTTGAGTAATTTCCTCTCTCGGTTCTCTGTGAAGTTTTTTTTTGCGTAAAGAAGGGTGTAAAGCAGTTTCTCAGAAATAAAGACACATTCCAGGTCACACAGAAGTGAAAAACCAAACGAGAGTTTAGTTTTTTGTTTATTTCATTTATTATGTGGAAAAAAAGTGACAAAGTTGGAAAAATCAGTGACTTTAAATATAAAAGTTTTTCAAAAAAATAGGTGTATATTCAAACATACAGTAGCTACCTGAACCCTTGGCCTGGCCATGCTCGATTGTTAATATAGTTTATACTGCACCAGCACGCAGTCTTGTAGAGGCTTATGAACATATACAATTATATAAAACCCATCACTCTGTGCTATATTTGTATTGCGGGTTGTATCTTTGGATGAAGTCCACATTTCTTCTGCGGCATCGTGGGTTATTGCACGGCTACTGATCAGATGAATGTTACTAAAACAGCTTCATTGAGTGTCGGCCCTGTGCCGTCCTCACACCAGGCCGGTCATCTGCGACCTCAGCATGCTCATGGAGTGCGCAAACGACGACAGGGGGTAGCTGATGGAGCAGGGGAAGCCCGCCGGGTGTCCGTTCAAGTTGAACCCGAGTGCGGCCGCGGGTGTGGGCCCCTCGTGGTAGAGGATGGGGACCCTGACTACCCGCTGGGTCGAGTTCGGGATGTGTGCAGCCTCCAGATCGGCCGCCAGCTGTCTCTTCCATTTATTCCTGCGGTTCTGGAACCAGATTTTCACCTGCGTCTCAGTCAGGTGGAGGGAAGCCGCCAGTCCGGCTCGCTCCGAGCTGCTCAGGTATCGTTTCACATCGAAAGTGGACTCCAGCTGGAACACCTGACTGCGGCTGAAGACGGTGCGGGTCTTCTTCTTGCGGGTGGAGCCGGTCTCGGGTGATGCGTCCCGCTCCGAAGGTGCGTCGAATGCGTTGTGCGCGTCCTCGCTGTCGTCCATGAGGTTGCTCTCCCCGGTTTTCTCGTAGCTGGCCTCAGTTATGGGCTCAGACACGGCGGGGGAGCCTCTGTCACTGGTGGACAGCGAGCAGCAGGGATCCTCCGAACTCCTTGGACCTTAAAATGAAACAAAACAACATGACAGGGTTGTTAAAGGAGAGCAGAACGTGTCCAAGAATAACCTCGGATCATCTTTGAAATAAGGCTTCAGATCTTTATTACTCAACGTTTTATTTCATTTAAACACGTCAAATGATGATGCAGTAAAGAAATGCACTTGTATATTTGAAGCTTTCGCTTCAGCTGCTGTCCTCAGCACAGTTTATAAGGCGTTAATGCATAAAATGAGTTTTAGGAGTATTACATAACGCATTGTCAATAAAGAAGCAGCTTCAGACTAAATTATGAGAAATAAATGCGTTTCTGGATGATAATAGGTGTTTTCACATGTCTCACAAAGACACAACGGAGTCAGAAAATCAAAATATGAGCACAAAAGGGAGGGGCGCTCTGTTTTGATGTAAGAGTGCGTGGAAGTGGCACAAATGTGGCACAGCGAGTGTGTAAAAGCGTCACGTCGATGTGCAGTGGTGCAGCTCTTCTGTTTTGATTCGTATTCTGGGCATTTGTGCGTCATTCACGTGCGTAAAGTCGTGAAATGTGTCACAGGTCTGAGGAAGACGAACAGCTTGGATGTGTCCTCCGTACTATGACAAACTGAGTGTGGTTCCCATCCCGTGCACTGCTCCACGAAGTGTGCATGCATCCCTCTTAAAGCGTACGGCGGAGCTGAGTTTGGGAATAAGAGTAAAACCAGAGAAAACAAGAGTCCGAACTCCACGATCCGTTCACCCCGAGTCTGTCAGCTTTATTTATCGAAGAGAGAAATGACCCCTGGGTGTATATTGTTATACTAACAACAAAGAGACGACTTGCAAGAGTGAATGCTTATATTTACGTATGTAGAATAAATGGGCCTACTTGTATACAAACTTGAGATTAAACGAGAAACAAATTACTTGTTGCTGTAAAATTGCGTGCCAGGTAATCTGATATAAATGCATAATAGAAATGTGCCAGTAACAAACGCACACTGTAATTTATTCTATCAAATAGTTTTAACACGCAGGAATTTACCGTCGCGCTCGTAAAACGCGTGTGGAACTCACTGTGCTGGGTTTCCAGAGCTCCCAGGCTGAAGGCGCTCCCTCCTCGCAGCCACTGCAGCGGAGACGCGGCTGTGGAGCAGGAGCCACTGCGCGCTTCAGCGCTCCCGTCCGGGTCATTTGCGATCAGCCGCCGTTCAGTGGAAACAGTTTCTGTCCCAGAATCGCCGCGGCTGCTGTCCGCTCCCGACTCCTGGCCACTCCGCTCCTTGGCCAGCAGATTCTCAATAAAAAACGAGGAGGATCGGGACGGAGAGGGAGTCTGGTTGTCCGTCAGCTTCTCCAGCATGTTTTACCGATGTCACGGTGCGATCACAAATGAAAAATACCCATAGATTTCTGTCTGGAAGTCCGAGCACTCATTTCAAGCGTCGCTTCGCGCAGGGAGTCATGGCCGAGCCGGGGAACTCCTCGGTGCCACCGGGAGGAGAGAGGCAGAGATGGAGGCAGCAGCGCAGTGAAACGTCAAGTCAAACAATCAGCGAGCCGAGGGCATCCGGCGATTGGACGAGCACAATTGCAAATGGGGGGTTTTCCAAGGAAAAGAGAATTACTGTCTCGTGCGTCACAGTGCTCAGTGCGCGTCCGTGCGCGTTCACGTGCAGGCCCGTCCCCTCGAGGCCACGCGGAGTGGAGGAAACCTCTGTCCGTGGCACAGCAGCACTCTTGATTTGGGTCAATTAGAGTGCAAATCAAAATAAGAAAAAAAAAATCCGGGAAAGCAGCAGCAGCAGCCGTGATCATCGGGGTCAAGCAGCACTCTGAGGAGCAGCACTCACTGGCACGGAGCGGCAGGATGGCGCCTGCAAAGATAAGACTTTCTGTCAGTGTCTACTCGCCGCTGACATCCTTTTAGACTTTTAGGGGGGGAAACATTACAGCTCGCTTCATTTAAAATGCCCACGAAACCAAAAAGCAAAGTTTGACTGCAACCTACGGAACACAAACAGTTCATTTCTTTTTCCTGTTATGCAAAAATAAATAACATCCTTCGGCGATGGCTCAGAAGGATCGGATGTTAATGGCCTCTACGATGTGAGTCTTGGGCGCATTGAACCATGCAAAACGGCACGTGAGACGCTGCGCCTTGGAATCGGCCTCTGTCAAAGGTTATCTAAACTTTGCGTAATGGCGCAGATATTCCTGATAATAGGCCTGTTTTTTTTCTGTTTCGGTGCTTTAATTAGGTTCAACTGCACACGTTCTCCTTTGTCTCAAGACTCCGGATCGGCACTGAAATAGCTGTAAGAGTCCATGACTGTTGCAGTGCAGTTTATAATTCACCGTTTCATGCGTCCTGCTCAGAGCACTAATGGGAACAAACATCATTACACATGAGCATCAGATTGGAAGAGCAAAGATCCTGCATACCTTTATGGTGGGCGCACATGAAAAACAAATGAGAATAAATACAAGCTGTTGATGGCCTTTTCAGTGGCACTGACTTGCAAGTAACTTATTAAATTTAATAAGTTTCGGGGAAAATGCAGGCTTCTAGTCAAATTAAGACAGTATTATCACTATTAGATCATCTGAAACATTTAAATGAGTGCTGACGGGCGTCTTTACCCTTTTCCATGAAATGGCAAGACATTTGAGCTTTTATTTCCCTCAGTGGAGTCAGCTGCTCTGACCTTTCACTCCAGCCTCTCTCTCTCTCTCTCTCTCTCTCTCTCTCTCTCTCTCTCTCTCTCTCTCTCTCTCTCTCTCTCTCTCTCTCTCTCTCTCTCCCTCTCTCCCCCCTTCAGGCCAGACTTACCCTTTGACAGAGGATCAGCGGTGATGCTGCTCTTCAACACTCAGACAACAGAAACGCGACCCGCTGCGTAAAGAGCGCATCTTGCGCCGTAATAACATTGAGCTCAATAGAGCCAGAAATGCTGTGGGATTTCGTTTTGCGTTGCCTTATTTGGTCCAAAAATCTTATTTTGAATTTTAGAATTTAGCCTGAGGCCAGTTTAATGTCAGACAAATATAAAAATCTTAGAGTTCCAATTGTCGCCTTTTGAAAAGAAGCGGGGTCTACTTATGTTTTGTACGCGCCGACCCATGTTCGGTAAATTCTAAGGTAGTTTAGTATATTGAAGTATTTTTGCAGAAAATAGGAGTCTGGTTTCTGTCGGTTTAAATAAGGATCGTGATCTGATGTGAACCCGCTTTCTTGTGTTTACGTTTTATTTTTTTAACTCTTTTTTTCCTGTGGTCCAATCTGCTGTTTCTGAATCAACTTTTAAAATTAGCTTATTATCAGTTTTAAAGGATTTAAAAGGAGTAAAAACAAAGTTCTCAGTTCTCCGATTTTAAAAAATGTAATCTTTATTTTACAAAAAATGTATTTAAAAAATCTTAATTTCTGTCAAACATTTTCCAAATAAATACTGTAAAAGTCACTTTTTTGTTTCAGAAAGAGTTTCTTCACCACTGTAAATGATTTTACAATATATTTCTGTTTAAAATACAGACATATTGTTGCACCTTTATATTATAGTAGTAAACTATAAAATGTAATAATACAGTAAGTGAGCATTGATGACAGTAAAGAGGGGAAAACTCCCCTTTTCCCAGTTGGAAACCAGCTGATCCAGACTCAGAGGAGGTGGCTTTCTGCTTCAGAGACAATGAAGATGAAACAGAGGACAGCCAAAAAAAAAAAAAAAACTTTGCATTGACTTTGCATAATCTCATCCACTCACTGCAGATTTGAGACTTGAGCAGGAGGTGGATTAACACTCTGAGAGATGCTTTGGAAAGAGAGTTCAGACTGAACCGTTTTACCACAATTGCATGTTGAATTTAGTGTTTGCTTGTTTTGAAATGATCCTCATTCATCTGAACTTCACCAAACAAGCAGAGCACTGTGATGTATTTCACGGAGCCGTCGCCTCTGTGTGATTCTGTCTGATTTCGCGGCTCTTAGTGTTCAGACCACATCGGCGCGGCGAGTGTTGAGGTGTGCATTAGATCGGGTTTCTCTGTGTACGCCACGCCGTCTGAATGATGTGGCACCCTGGTCAGCACCCCACGTCCAGACCCCGAGGCCCCTCTCTCACTTTCCCGTCCTCTCTGGCTCTGCCCTGATCTTCATCCGCTCTGGCATGCCCTTTGCCTCATGAGGCCTGCTGGCCTGCACCGCGGCTCTGGAACGCAGTCCCACCACGCACAGTCAGATCATCGGCTCGTGCTCCGGGAGACAGCTGCGTCAAATCGAGCATGGTCCTCCAGTTGGCGGTGGCGAGTGCTTTTTAAGCTGTTGGTGCTGCCGGCCAGAAAGAGGGGAAGGCGTTTCACAGTTTCACTGCTTTCTGTCATTGAAAGAAAGCAGAAGTCCTGTGTGTGATGGCACCGTGCTTTTTGAGGATCAAATTGACTGTAAGACATGCGTTATATGGTTTGTAACTCTTGCACATGACTGTTTTAGCATTGTTCCCTGAGTTTCCTCTTCTTCCATGAGAAGAGTAACCTCTCTTTTTTACTTTTCACCGGATTAGAGCAGCTTTGCTTCACATGACTCGGTGGTGTGTGAGACTTTAACCAGCCACATTGGCTCTGCAGCCGCTCTGATAATACCCAGGTCTAATCATCATTTTATAACCGCCATTACTGCTCCAAGTGTGATTTTAATGGCTGTGGAGTCTGCCGCTCCCAGCCGGGGTGAACAGTCACTGAGAGTGGAGACAGTTTGACCTAGTTCATTTATGGAGGAGGCTCCGAGACAGACAGGAAGGCCCGCTTCTCCTCTGGGGCATTCACGGCTCTCTTTACATTGTGATGCCTTCATTGCGACGCAGTGAAGTAGAGTGACCCCGGCTGACTCTCACTCAAGGTGATACCGCCGTGCACGGCTCGTGCACCGTGGTTTACCAGTATCAACACACTGTAAAGGCAGCCACTCACTTTGTATCTTTTTTATAGGGAAGGGATGGTGGTGCAGTTATTTCATATTGAACCACCGAGACTTGTAATGTGTACACACTCTCTCACTCTCTCTCTCTCTCTCTCTCTCTCTCTCACACACACACACACACACACACACACACACAGAGGAGACCTGCAGGGAGTCACTCTGGGTTGTTAGAGCGCCCTCCGATGGCCAACATACTGCACTGCAGCCGAGCTTCACAAATCAAAACACCGATTAAGATGCTTTTATTTTGGTTTTTATCAACTTATTCTTTTACTTGAATTTTTTTCTGATTTTAGAAACTATTCTACATATATCTGCTTTCAATTGTAGCAATAATAAATCATCCTTATGTCCTTGAATATCAGGATGAGTTGACCACAAACAGCGTCCTTCAAATTTTTTATTCGTTAATGAATTCTTAACATTACAGTTATTTTCATTTTTCCATAAAGCACACAATACAGACATAAAATGCACCTGTGCCACCGCTCTGAGTTGTATTTACATTTTTTTATTGCTGTTACTATTGTAACTGTCTGTCTACTGAGTAAAATTGGATAGTTTTTTTTAAGTAATTTATATTTCACCCATTTTAACCTTTTTTTGCCATCGAGCCTAAATATCAACATTTCACTCTTTTTTTTGATCCTGCAAGACAACTGAAGCAGAAATATGTCTTCATGACAACATTCCGTTAAGTTACAAGAAAAAAAAATGCATTCAGTCACATCCTGCATTATAAAATCCCACAGTCTTTATTTAAAATGCAATATTATGTGTAACCTGTGTGTGTGTGTGTGCATTCATGTGTGTGTTTGTTCGCAAACTTGTGCATAAAGCCAGTTATCTCACTAATTCAGAAGTTTGGAAAAACTCTCTATTTTTTTTTTAATTTGCAAAACATGTGCAATATGTAATGTCTGCATTATGAAGTCCAGCCTGCTGGGATCATGTCAGCTTTCAGAGCACTTCACTCTTCATCATTCAAACAAACTCACATTGCATACCTACTTGCCTCATCTGGCCAGCCAGCTCAGCCTGACTGTGCTAGCTCTGGCATTAATAATTCACTGTACATAATAAGTTGATGCTGCAGAGTTTGTTCTCATTGATATTAGCCGAGGTGAGCATTCTTGGCCAGACTGTGTGACGCCAGCAGACCGGCATAAAGTGGGCTTTAATTGCCCATAATCTCTGTCGTTCTCTTTCCTCTCAGTGCAAGTCAACACCATATAGCCCATGAATGCCAGACTTCAGTGAGGCATTTTCAGCTCGGCATCAGCGTGAGCCTCGCAACAATGCTTGGAAGAGATTTCCAACTCAGAACTCAGAAAGGATTTTAGACGATTTTGGGATTTTTACACCCGCTCTCACTGTACTGGAATTTCAAGTCAGCACATTCATAATTGTATCCAAAGCTGAAACAACAGGAGGTTTACACCTCTGGGTACATTATGCTGCGCATAAAATGTGTTTCTCCAAAGGACGACACAATCAGCAATATTGTTTGCATTTTTGAGAAATCCTTGCTCTTGATCTTGTCTTTGAACGTCTGATTCTTGTTAATCTTTGCAGTAGTCTACTTTCTCTATCTCTCTGCTTCTTGTTTTGATGTCAGTTGGACATTTTAGGTGCAGAGATTTTCAAATATATGAAACCACAGTCGTCCCACTAGTGTTATTTTAAAGATCCCGGGATCAGATATCAGTGTTTCCAACCACAGCCTCTTTACACTCCACACACAGTGGATTTCATCGATGGGTTATAACCCTAACACAAGCACACCACTTCAGATTCTGTTCAGATGTGTGTTTTTATGGAAGGAAATGTTAATTATGATTAAGATGGACGATGACTGTGGCTGACTGATGTGGAGCCACTGCACAGCTCAGAAACTGCTATTCTGCATTCACATTTCACTTTTGAAGCCAGCAATTTTCATACCTGCAATATGTTAAATTCAGAGAATCTTGCAAGTTTTCCCAGTAAAAAGTGCAAATAAACAGTCTTTCAATAATTTCAGATTGTTTCACAATAATCCGATTAAAGAAACTGTTCACCTCTCAGTTCCCCAGTACTGCATGTGTGCCAGGAAAACGCTGAAACCTCCAGGGGCCTGTAGAGCATCTCCCATGGCATCAGATTATACATTCATTATGTTTTATGAATGAAGTGAGAGGATGAGATGAGGGATGAGGTGCTGCATCAATGGGACACAATTATATGATTGTAGAATGCCTCACAGAAGGAAAAGTAGGAACATTTTGAGATGGTTGATTTTTATCTTCTACATAAACATGTTGGAAATAATTAAAACTTAATTTATAAAAATACTCACTGTTGGATAGTCATAACCAGTGTGCCACAATGAAATGTGTTTAATAACCTGAGTTTGTGAGCTTAATTCATCATGAAACCTTTTATAAACTTGCACAATGAATTTGTTGCCGTCTGGACTCAAACTCCCAACTCAAAGGTCAAAGTCAGTGTACCCCAAAGTGGGGAGTTTTATTAAATGCAATCAAATATTAAATTTGAGGGGGAAAAAGAGCCCAAATGAAGGATAAAGCTGTAGATTATGCCTTTATAGGCGGTCTGGTTTATGTAATCACAGAAGAAGCCCTGTGGATTCATACAAGTCCACATTAACGCAGCCTAACTTTAAAACCCAAAAGGAAAGTTCAGCCCCCAAACCTGGAGACCACCGCTGTCACTTCATCGACTTATAAGGCCGTGTGTGTCTGGAGGATTTCTACCGGGAATGTCCGTTTGTTTAACCTCTTCACGGTACGTTAACCCCTGTCAGGACGCGCTCGTCAGCGCGCCACAAAGCGGCTGAGAAGCGGGGACCTTTTCCCCTTGAGCCGACCCCGCTCACATCGGAGCCCACCTCCATGATCCCCCTGGACCCGCGGTCCTCACAGCCTCCCAGCGCTGCAGTGAGAGCAGCGGTGTCGATTAGAGAAGAACCCGCAAAGAGTCATAAATACCCCCCAAAAGGTCAGTGCGAAATTGACTTTGAAACCACCACATTCATTTTTTTTTTTTTTTTTTTTTTTGTGGGTTTAATCGTTTGATAATCTGTATCAACTTCCTAGAGTGCACAGACCCATACTGAAAAAAATAAATTAAAAATCACCTGTAAAATGTGGGTTGTGTGACCTTTTCCTTGCCGAACACGAGCCTGTTCTGCCTGGTGTCTTTTCTTTCCGTGCGCTTTCATGCCTCCCGAGGCCGAGGTGTAATATTCCCCAATCATTTCTTCCCATAGTTGAAAACACGTGGCCGGGGGACTTGCTGACCTCCTGTAATAAGCTTATGGCAAAATAGATCCGTGTGCGTAAGAGGCAGAGCATTCAACACAGAGACCCAATGAGACGCAATTAAAGTGCGCAAAGAAAAGGAGATTTCCAGACTGGACAGTCATTGCAGCAAACAAACAATAATCCTTTTTTAACCGCAAAAGAAATTTTATTAAAAGATGTTTTGGCTTTAAACAGTTAAACATTGACATGATTTTTCACTGTTTCCCTTTTTTTAAATGTTTTTTCCAATTATTTAAAGCTGTTAATTTCTCTTGATCGGAGTCAGTTTAATGCAAAACAAGCTCAATTTACTAATGAAACAAAGGTCAGCCATCACTAATAACCTTGTTTTAGCCACTCTTACAAATCAGATTATTTTCGATTGACCACAGTTTCAAATCTCTTGAATCAGATCCATCAAAGCCAGTCATGTGAGGGTTTTCCCCCCTTCAGTTTGTTTTAAAGCCTGTTTATTCACCTCCACCACTTCAACACCCCTCCTTTCTTCCTCCACCTCCTCCTCTGGGTGTATTTCTGCTCCGATCACATTAAACGATCGCGTGAGAAAGAAGAGGAGCGCACGAGGACCGAGCGCGCTCCCGCGGCCGTTACATCTGAGCCGAAAGTAACTTTATTGAGTTTTCTACGGTCCGCGGTGCTGTCACGTGCAGGTAAACATTTGATCCCGACAATCTAAAAGAAGAAATGGAGTTTAAATGAATAAAGCGGATTTAATGACGCATTCAGTATTTCTATTGAATTTATTCTAAATGCAGAGAAACGTTCAGTAAACAAATAACTTGAATTTTATTTTTTTTATTTCATGCGACTTTAAATTGAGATGCAGTTTTTTGTTACATTTGATGTTTTAGTATGCAGAAATTCTATCAATGAAAAATCTATTTAATTCCTGTTAAATTAGAGGCTATATAGAAGTCTATATGTATGTTACAAAACACCAGTGAAACTAAAGATTGCTGTCAAATGATATTTTAAGACTTTTTAAAATATATATATTTGTCACATTTTACAGTTGATTTTATTTCTGCATCAAAAAGGAAAATATAAAATTGACCCGAATCAGATACATGTATATTCTAAGTTTCTTTGTTAAACCTCTTTGAATAGGAAAGCCTTCTCTTTTGAATTTGCAGCACTGACTGAGTCAAAGTTAATTTTCTAAAACAAAGAGAAAACAAAAATCAGTAGTGCTTTACCAATTATTTAAGTTCATAGAGACTCCAGAAATAATACCAAAACAGCACATTTCAGGGACACTTTGTTTTAGGTGTTGCATATTTCAATTTTTTAATTTGTAGGTTATTTTAAAATCTTTTTGCACTGTTTTTCCTTACCTTTCCATTTCCTTATTATTTTTAATTTTGTGTGACACATTTTCTTTTCTTTTCTTTTCTTTTCTTTACATTTTGGGTGAACTATATTCAGGGTACCAAAAGGAAACTTTGATTCCACTATCTGTCTTATTTGTGCAGTAGAATTGACAATTAATCTGACTTTTACTTACCTTGATTATTACTCTATTCGTTCTATTAGGTTGTTATTATTTGTAGTTCTCATATATTGAGCATGAATAATTTGGGAGGAGCAGGAAGACATGCACACCTCACCAATAATTTTTTTTCTTTTTTCACATGTGAAGTAATTCTTTGTTATTGGTCTTTTTCATTGGATAATTAGAAAGAATTGGAGCTACATCTCTTCACCTCAAGCAGGGGAGTCAAACCCATTTCCGTCCAGGAGCTGCATGCGTCCCACTCTGGTTTTCAGTGAACCTGACCACTTAAATCACATTTCTAAATGTTTCTCCAGCTGTCAGTAAATTTTGAAAGGTTGCTTTATAACTTGAAAAAGTTTTATTCTACAAAGAAAAATGTGTGCAAATTCAGCGTTATGCCAGTTTTAACAGTGCAAAATACAGTGAAATGTTAAAAAACAATTCTCTCTGTTCTTTGTAATTTAAACTTGTATACTCTGTGAAAGTGTTTGCCTTCACATGAATGTGTGCCAAAGCTTTCCAACATGCACCGTTTGTGTGCCTGTCTTTCCAGACCGTTCCTAACAGAAAGCTCAGTGTGCCAAGTGAACAAAGCAGAAAAGAGCCCAGAGTTTCGAAGTTAAATGGAGGTCACCCTGCTGGCTGCTCTGGATTCTCCTGCAGTCTGTGTGTTTGGCGTCGCCGTGCAGTGAGAACACGGTAGATTAATGTGGCTTTATGTCAACACAACAGAAACAGAATGACAGGGGATGTATTGGTTTTAAAAACTTTTCACTCTATGTCAGAGGTTTGGTACATCCTATGAGAAAATACAAATTTATTATATAAAAAATGGAGCCTGATTGGTGAAGAGAGAGATATCCAGTTGACCTTCTTTTCTTTTTAAAATGTTCTTTAGTCCAGAAGCAGCACACAAGCACTGACTAGTACGCTTTCATGTAAGTAAGTGGAATTGTTTGAGATGGGTCGAAGTGGTTGAAGTAAAGGAGAAAACATATTTTAGAAGGTTGGATGAAGCAGCAGAGCAGTGGAGTAGAAGAGACCGGGAGAGGAGGTGGGAGGGTCACTTCAGCTGAAAGTGTAGAGAGGCAGGGCAGCCGGCCTAACCTGAAGCGACATAAAAGAGTAATGTGTGTGTGTGTGTGTGTGTGTGTGTGTGTGTGTGTGTGTGTGTGTGTGTGTGTGTGTGTCTGAGTGCACATGTGTGTGTGTTGGATGCCAGGCTGTTTTCCTCACTCTTGTCACGCAAAGCTCCTCCAAGCCCCGCCTTTCTTCCACTACTAGACTTCCTCTTTGTGTGTGTGTGTGTGTGTGTGTGTGTGTGTGTTGGCCTATTTCCAGTGTCTCTCAGACTAAAGTGATTATGGTATGGACTCCATAGTTTGGGATTGAGATGCTTGGACTCTTTAATGCGCTGTCAATGTGTTGAATACAGGGATCACCTTAATCTGACTCCCTCTCCCCCTCCAGGGATGAATCGCCCGTGTGTGTGCTTGTGGGTGTGTGTTGGGGGGGGGGGGGGGGGGGGGGGGGGTGCACACTGTACATCAGCCTCTAATCTCCTTTACAACTTAATGGGGGTATAATTCAGTGTGGATTGTGAATGAAATGATAAATGACAGGACGCCGAAATCAAGACGCAGCGTCAGAAGAAGGGTAATCAGAGCCCTGTGTGTGTGTGTGTGTGTGTGTGTGTGTGTGTGTGTGTGTGTGTGTGTGTGAGACATCATGGCTGAAATAACAGTAATGGAGGCTGTAGCTGAGCCAGAGTGGGGGCAAGGGGGCGGTCGCCCCAGGGCCCACAAGGTCTTAGGGCCCCGTTTCATGAGATATATTCACATTTAATCGGAAATAAATTATTATAGCTAATAAAACATGCAGTGTGTGTGAGAAGGTATGCGCATATGATTGTGGGCTCCAATTTGCCAATTCTTACATTACGACTGTCCACAAATGCATCAGAGCTGTAAGCCAGCGCTGATTGGCTGTGCGGCATGAACCAGTTTTTTCTTTTGCACTTGATCTGAACTCTTTGGAGGGAAGTTAAACAGTATGCTAAAAACTATGCTAGCCGCTAGCAGTACTACCCAAAACCTAACATCGGAGCCACTGGTGAGTCAGTGAAACCTTCAAAAATATTATCTTTATCAGAATGCTGTGGTCTTAAACACCTGCCTATTTGAATGTGCCTTGTGTTGCTCTCAACTATAAGAGACCACCGAGTCTATTTTTTTTTTCGAATATACGTGAATTCCAAAAGATATGGATAGCCGTGTCTATATCTATCTGAATAGATTGTGTAATTTTAGACCAGCTGTGTTCATTTTATATTTAAGCTGTATCAAAGATGGTACAGATTTAGCCAGTGAGTTTTTATCTGAGTTTTCAGCACCATGGACAGCGGACGCTCTGAGATTGACACCTGTCAGACTGCATTTGTATGTGTGTGTGTGTGTGTGTGTGTGTTTGTGTGTGTGTATGTGTGTGTGCGTGTGTGTACTTGGGTATGTGTATTTGTTCTTCAGAACAAGTTTGTGAACTGGTTTGTGACTTTATTCTGCTTTCTGAGGCATATAGGTTTGCTTGGCTCAATAAAAGTGAGCATTAGTGTGTTGTTTGATGGTAGCATGAGGGATTGTTTGAATGGTAAAATTACTATCATAAGGGCCCTTCGAGAATGCTCCGCCCCCTCTGTACTGAGACCCACGCTCTGCCTCTGAATGGAGGAAATGAGGGAACAAAGTATACTGTCCATCTATCTATCCTTTGTAGAAATGAAGAAATGTATGCATTTGAAAATGATTCTCATTGAAATCTAAGTATGAGGTTTTTTTTTTCTTTTTAAGTTTCTGATTGGTACAAAACTGCAAATAATAGTACCGTAAGCTTTAGAACATCTTTCACAACATAAAGTTGTTTATAGCATTTTAAAATAAAAAATAATCTAATCTTTTAAATGAAAAAACTAATTGGCGGTGCATATCAGCAACATGACAGTGTTCAAGATGCAGTTCTGCATGTTTAGTGTTCAATATTTGTGGTCAAAGATGTATTTTTCATGCTCATATTTCAATTTTTTTCCACCCCTGTGTAGTTCTGGTAAATTATGAGGATCAGATTTTTCATTTGAAGCTTAAAAATGCTTCTGATAACCAGCTGTGGCAGTGTGTTTTGGACAGTTTGACAGTGACAGAGCAGTGAAAGTGGGAACACAGTGTGACCTTCAGACTCAGAGCATGGTGCAGAATCCACTCTGGACTGCTTCACATCACGGTCCATTACAGTGGTGATCACAAAGCAAATTGAATCCTACCCACAGGTTGAATTTATTGCCAGTAAACATCTGTCAGCAGCCCTCTTTTTTGAGTGACCACGTCATGCAGCTCTCTACTTCAACAGTGTGGAGAGACTGAGGAGCCTCAGCGGCTGCCTGAATGTAAAGGAGGAGGAGGTATTAATAATAATGTCTCAGCACAGTGGAATGTTTAAAGGTTCAAACATTAATATTTCAGTGGAATACAGAGAATTTTGTCAGCATAAGATGAATGTTTGCATTTTTGTTTCTTTCAAGATAATTAAGTTATTCCACCTAATGTAATTATTGTTTCCGGTTGTAATAGACAACTAGACTGTCCTTTACGACAGCATCTCGACTTTTAAATGTTGAACGGTTCAAATTCCATTAAATACACACTCAGATTAAGTTAAATGATTTATAATAAACCATTTTTGCATTACATTTGAGATTGTGTGTGTGTGCGTGTGTGTGTGTGCGTGTGTGTGTGTGTGTGTGTGTGTGTGTGTGTGTGTGTGAAGTGTGATTAGGTACATGGAGGCCTACTGCAGAGTTTTGCCCCTGGTTTTCTGACTGATGATTGGACGGAGCAACATGGTTTCCTCTCTCTCCACAGGTCCCTGGCCTTTGTCAAGACCCGTACTGTCAGAAAGCATTTGCACAGTATCTACTCAAGTGCACACACACACACACACACACACACACACACACACACACACACACACACACACACACACACACACACACACACACACACACACACACACCAAACTGGCGGTTTTTCTGTAGCATTTCAGACTTTCACACAGTTTCCTGCAGAAATCAGCAGATGGCACCAGAGTACGTGCTTTCATGAGCCTTCTCTGCAGCAGAGGCAGGTCCAGTGGTCATGTCAGATCTCAGTTTATTTTCCATTCAGCAAAGAGAAATAAAAATCACATGTCCAAATTCAGATAATTTTCCATGGTAATGTAGTCTCCTCCAACATTTGAGGTTCATTTGTTGCTCTGTCTCTATTTTTCCCTAAAGACATCTAAGATGTATCCTACCTTGACATCAGGCAGGATCAGTTTTATAATAGAATAGAATGGAATACAGTAGAAATCTTCTTTTAATCAAAGATACAATTTCTTCCCACTTCCCTGACCATGACAGACAGAAAGATGCACTGCCAGACAGTTTTCCCTTAAGCATGAGTGATCAATACCAGCACGAACCGTAAGATGGCACAACAGTCAAACTAATGCAGCCTCCAGCCTGGAGGCGGTTGTCACGGCAACAGGTATGCTTTTCTCCTCTCCCTGAAGGGTCTTACTTTTCAAGGTCCTTCTGTGTACCTTGATACTTGTTTTAGAAGACTAATGATTTGAGTACCTCTCATGAAATCACCTCTTATTCCCTCATAAAGTGAGCAAATGTGCAGTTGAGCACTGAAATGAGGTTATTTTGATTTGGTTGGAAAATGCTGGGAAAAAAAGCCTTTTATTGGATTACTGTGGCAGAAATATGACACACACTTTCTTACTTGTATGGTTTTCTCTTATTCCTCCAAGCAAGGACTGATTTTAGTTTTTCCCTGAATTGGTTGAATGATTAATAGAAACCTGAGTAATTCCTTTTATGCCATCACATTTTCTGCCTCCCCACCTCATGAATAATATGTGAGGTTAAAATAATTCCATTACAAATGGCCCCAATCCCATTAGCCTCATAATTACGCATGTGATTTAAGTCAGTGTTTCCCGGCTTCTGAGTACAGCTGAACTTCAACAGATCTGGAACGGAAAGAGGCAGGCTGTTGAGCAGTTTCAGGTTAGAAATCCAAAGCAAAAAAAAATGTGAATTCAAATAATCAGTGATGAAAAGAAATGAAAAAACTGACAAGGAACGACTGTGACAAGGTGATAGGAAGCAGGGGGCAGAGAGGAAGTGGTAGTGAGGGTGTGAATGGCGGAAGTAGCATGGCTGCCTGTGAGAAGCAAGCACAGCTATAAGGAGTGTGCACAGATAAAAATAGAAAACAGATTGGTGTGGTGCGCATGGTGAGGTTTTGGTGACTAAAACCTGATGTAAGACTTGCGGTCACTGGTCTGAGTCATCAGACCAAGTTTGCTGAAGGTCTGGCTGAGAAGATGCTGAACGGATTTAAGCCGGTTCCTCCTGACTGGTTTTAGAAGCAGATGAAATTTCTGCTCTGTAAACCTCGAGTTGGATCAAGTGCTATCGAAGAGGGATGTAACAATGAACATTGGTGTTTATGCACACTAAGTGGATGCTTCAGGATGTCTGCCCATGTTGGAAATTTCTTTTCGATGTTCTGCAACTCGACAAGTTCATCCATCCATCCAATCTTTCTATTTTTTAAATAAAAGTTTTATCTAACTTATGGTAGCAGAGAGCCTGAAGTGGACCTGGCATGAATCCAACACACACACTAATGGGTGCATTCAGAGGTTTGCACATTAACACCTTCTTGTTCGTCACGCAGCTACATTTTAAGCATATACCGCTGAAAGCGCGGCTGAACATTACTGTTAGACATTTTTTCTGTATTAAACTTTCTCATGCATGCATTTATCTGAATTTGCCCTTCATTGCACCGTGTTTCATGCTTTAGTTCAACTTTTTAAGTTTTCTTTTCAAGTTTTTAAAGAATATTGTTTCTCTTTTGAACTTACTCGCACATTTGCTGGAACACATGAAACCACATTTTAACTTGGCCATAATAATGTAAAATAATAATCCCCTTTGAATGCTGAATCTTGATGTCTATCAAACACAGGGATAACATGTAACCTCCACTTACGCAGGTATCAGATATGACTGGATAAAGCAGTTTCTAAAGAGAAGCAGTGTTTATTTCTGTCTTTGCACAGAGTGTGGAGAATTGCATTGAAACTGTTAATTATGATTACAATTTAGGAAAAAAGTCATTCTGTTTGAGTGAAACTTCATAAAATGCCAACGATCAGAGCAGGGAATGTGAAACTTCCCATTTTATGACTAAGAGTGCACTGATAAGCAGCTTGGAAGCAAGAACGGTCTGAGTCCACCTTCCCACTGAGATAATAGGCAGCTTTAAAGCGCCCACATGACGTCCCTGAACATGAAGGAACTCCTGCATCTGCAGCACGATCCTGAGTACGTGTACCTGTGCACAGAACAGACAAGTGTCTCACACTAGCGTCAGTCAGTCACTGAAATATTTGCTCAGTTTAAATGTAAAAATAACTCTTTTTCTGCATATTTGACTTTTCTATCCACGAATCGTTAACCATGTTTATTAATTTCAACCTAAACTATCAGGAAAGGTTTGATAACCAGCATATTCCCATGGTAAAATGGCAGAATAGTTCATTTTCACTTTCTGTGCTGCAAACTCATAAACAGTAGAAAAGCCATACGCGATGTGCTCCCGGGGCTCAGATTTCAGGTGCTTGTTTACCCTTTTCCCAGCTGAAAAACAGCTCTCCCAGCAGTGAAGAAAGCTTTCGGAGCCAGTGCATTTCTGCTTCCAGCCATCCATCGAGTGATGAAGCTCACTGTCAGCTTTCCGGCAGCCAACAATTCCGCCGCAATTTCCCGAGAAATCCTACTCTGTTTAATTGGTATGACTATAATCAAGGGTCCAGCAGCACAGGAGCTCTTTTTCAGCCTCATTTTCATCCTTCAGGGACTGAAGGACCCTTAGATTACTTGGATTTTAACAAGTGTGTGTGTGTAAACAAGCCAGCAGAAGAATGTGAGGAAGTCTTGGTTATTGATTGATAACAACCCTTCAGAGTGCAAATATCCAACAGGATTGCTTTACTTAAGTCCAAGGTCATTGTCTTTTTCTCTGTCAGAGTGATTTTTTCTTCTTTCTTTTCTTGTGTGACGTCCACAGAGTGACATTGGAGACACATAAATTGTGGCCACCTTTGTCCCTGAAGATCAGGGTCTTTTGGATTCATAACAAAGTGACTCATGGGGAAAAATAAGGTAGTATTCATCAGTCAGTGTGTTTCTGCTGATTGAAAGCCTGCCTTCGTCATTGAGAGGGGGAAGGAAAGCTACGCAGATCTTACTGATCACACTACCCGTCACAGTTTGTGTTTCCCGACTGAAGACACTAAAGTAGTGGAATTTATTTCTCATTAAACCGGTTTGTGGTCACTGAGAACAGCTCTCTGTAACGGTTCACATTAATAATAGAAAATGCATTACTCAGGAGGGGACATGACTCAGATGATTCTTTGTTTCTCACAACTATTGTGAAATGTTTTTTATTCAGCGTCTACTTGCTGCATTTTCAATTATTTCCAATCTGCTGTGGTGAGAAAAGGCACTAGTGATTATAATGCGCCGCTTCAGTGCTGAGCACGTGTGGGAGTAAAAATACTGTTACTGTGTGTGTGTGTGTGTGTGTGTGTGTGTGTGTGTGTGTGTGTGTGTGTGTGTGTGTGTGTGTGTGTGTGTGTGTGTATGTGTGTGTGTGTGTGTGTGTTTTGTTTCTGCAGCATCCATCCATCCATCTTCTATATTGTTTCATCCGATGCAGGGTTTTGGGGGGGCTGAATCTGATCCCACATGGCTCTCAGTGAAGGCAGAATCCACACTGGACATGTCTCCTGTCCATCAACAACACACACACAGACAGACAGCCACACACACACGTTCATCTACATCTGCACGTCCCCAAGAGGTCCCCAACTGGATTAAGAGTATGTTTACCAAACAGTATTTTCAAGTGAAAATGCAAAAACGTTCCTGGTGTTTCTGGTTTCTGTTTGCAGAACAACTGTGCTGCAAAATATTTAAATACACTCCACCTCCATTTCTGATATTTCAATGTAAACGGACATCGTTTTTAGAATGTTGTCTAAACTTGAAACATTCCTGAAAAGAAAGCGCAAAAACGATGCTTTTTCCCTTAAAACTTTATCGCGTTATCTTTGCCTAAAACCTATTTATTCTCACTAACCTCTACCCTGCCCTTATCCTTTCTGCTTCTTCTTCTCCCACAGGTGTGAATGATTAACTGCCTGGGATATTTCAGTCATATTATGATGATTTATAAATACCCTAAACGTCAAATGGCAGCGCTCTGTGACTGACTGCCCCACATCGAGTCCGCGGACAGGCCATCTGTCACACAGTCTCTGCAGGACTTTGAATTCAGACCACAGAGCTAATAAACGTGGTCACACGCACATATATACATCTGATGTATCGATCTATGGATCCTGATTTACCGTCTTGATGTATCGCACGTGTATAAACTCTCACGCGCTACAGTTTCTCCGTTGTACTCCATATTCCCTCTCTTTCCTTTCATCCTTCCTCACTTTGCTCAGAGCCAACAGTGTGAGCGTTCAGGTCCGCAGAGACACGTCCAGATTTCAGTCAATATTCAATTTAAAGGTTCAGATGTGGAACAACTTTGTGATAGATGTTTTATGCAATTCCTTTAGATGCCAGAGGGATTGATTTACAGCTACAGCACATGGGATTTTCTCTTCTTACAGCTGTAATTGTATTTTAAGGACGGCTGAAGTTTGGCTTTTTATTTACTTTACAGTTTTGTGCTTTTGTTCATTCAGTAGCAGAGAAAACTGCATCATGAGAGTGAGGCCATGTATACACATGTCCATCTATGCCCGGAGTTTCCAGAGATGATGGTTTTTTTGGTGAATTATGGCTTCATTTAGTAATGTTGATTCCGTTGAACATGTCAGATCAGATCATAGTCATTTTATTTCTACCGATATCGACATCATTTCTAGACAAGGACGTGAGTGAAGGAATCCACAAAAACTTTCAAAGTCTCCACGAAAGTACATCGATGAGACACTGATAACTGCTGCATAACTGTTAATGCAATTTTAGCTTCTTTTGGAGTTCCAACATATTCCCACACAGACACAAGAGCAAGCGCAACAACTCACATTACGAGTTAATTTCCAGTTGTTCAAAATAAGCCAACATAATAACAGAATTTAGGCAGATCAGCCTGGGTTTAGGCAGGTAGTACCTGGTACCCGTTGTCAAACCTCGATAATAATAATAATAATAATAATAATTATAATAATAATGATAATAATAATAACAATAAAACAAAGTAATGGTTTTCCTCTTTTGGAGTCCATAGACTAATCAGTCACAAGAGAAAATCACCTCCTGCAGTCGCGACTACTAACATTGGCTGAGATGGAGGCTCGAAGCGTTTCCCGCCTGCAGTCGGTGGGTTGGTGAGTGTCGGCGTTGAGCTCTGGTCATTGGAGTAACCTCCATCCAGTCACCAATGTTGTTTTTGATATGAGAATGGATCGTGTGTGCCTGCGCTGACAGAATAAAGCAAAGTGCTGTGTGTTAATTTCCAGTTTTACACTGTGACCTTTCTCGGTGTCTCTTTTGTTCCAATGAGCTTGAGTGCTGTTTTGTCCTCTGTGTCCTTTTAATGGATAAAAACCCACATTCATGGATTCAATAAATTGTTTAACACAATGAAGAAATGTCAGTTTACACCAATGACGTGGTCACTGGGGAAATGGAAAATTGTGTGGGACCACGTTTCAGTGCCCAGTACCCAACGAAAGGCCATGCACTGTGTGTTCTGTCTCTTTTCTAATAGAACAAGCAATGAGTTCTCTAACACTTTGCGCTTGCCTGTTATTCACATCGGCCGCTCATGACCCTTTTCCGACTCATTTTCCTGCTGTTCTTGGTCCAGTGCTGATAGATACTGATGAATGTAGAATGTAGGAACACCCTGGAAAACCAGGAGACGGCTCATTCCAGCCCACAGTAAAGGATGTGAGACGAGACTCCAGGTGAGGGAAACTACAGCACCGTTAGTGAAGCAGCTTCAGCATCATAGCCGGACTGAGAGGCTTTCTCTTAAGAAAAGATCTGTTCTGATTGTAAATAACTTTATATATATATAAATTTCATGTTTAGAGTAAAATTTATTGAAAGTAAATCTCAAAAATTTAATTAAGCTTCAGTGCTATTCTAATCAATATTATATTGGTCGGCAACTAAATATAAAAACTTAAAATATAAACCTATTTATCAAGGTACTGATTGCCAATAACTGTTGCCAACTTTATATATGATTGTAAAAACATTTTTATTCTGTTCTCTGTATGCTCCATAGATTTCTCTGTTCAGCTGTTTAAACTGAGTCGTCCTTATCTCTTCCCCTCATAATAAAGCTGTGTCAGGATCTTGTTCGCATCCGATGCTCTCCCACTGCCTTTGTACTCTCCTTTCTTTTTCTTTTTCTTTTTTTTTTTTTTTTATCACATCATTGTCTTCCCGTCTTGAAATAGCACTCTTGATATCCTCGGGCTGTCTTACTTGATCACCAGACGTCACAGAAGCAGGAATAGTTCAGCCAGCAGTCTGTCAGCTCTTTCTGGCCTTTAAAGAATTCAGCAGCGTTATTCAGCCTCACTCCGGCTGTGTTGACGGTGACGTACATGATTCGGATGACACAGCTAGCTGCCGGTTTCTGGCCTGTTTTGAGTATTTAACTTGCAGTAAGCTGCTATGACTTATCTACATTTTGCATTTGTTTTCACAACAAAACTCCATTTGTAGTTACTATGACTAAACACACATGGAATTTCTCTATGAGTGATGTTACCTGGAGGAGTTTAGTAAAGAGAAGTGATCACTGATTCAGAGCAGCAGCGTCAGACACTCTGGAGTTCAGGGCTACATACAGTCCAGTTATATAAATCGATTGAAGATTAAATAAAAAGTTGAATTTTTGTCACGTGTCTCCATTTAATTTGACGGACAATCCTCAGATTGTCTGTGTAGAGTTTGCATGTTCTCCTTGGGTTCCTCCAGGTACTTACAAACCAAATGCTGGAGTTTTTCCTCTTGGTGTGTTCATGTATGATGTTGCCTTTCACTCCAAGATCGACTGGTCATCTTTCCAGAGTGTATCCTGCCTTTCAGTCAGTGTCAGCGGAGAAACGCTCCAGCTCCCCGTGGCTAGTCAGTTAGATCGAGATGGAAGGAAGAACTGACACATCAGGGGCTGCACGATAAACAGAGGATGAACCAACGCAGGAATAACCTGATGGATCAACAGCAGGGAAACAGAGTTAATGTTCTGACTGGACCATGAGCTGCTCCGAAGCATGAGCCCCACACTATGAACAAAAACATCTAATAGAATTCTTGCACAATAATTGAGGTTCAAGGTTTTAAGGTCGAAGAACAATGAATAAAAAATGTTATCATATTCTATTCATGTTCGATTCTTGCAACAGGAGCCTTGCCCCTTGACATTACCTCGGTGTCACAGAGAAAGAACTGTTTTACTGTGAACATGTCCTTGAGTATACTTCAACAATTGAAAAGCAATATAAAGCTTATGTAGATTAAAAAAAAATTACATTTCCAAAGTATATCGACTTTTAATTTCCACCTCCAAGGTACTTTCAACAGCTTATTGTTTACATGTCCTGACCTTTTCATTTATTTTTTCAAAATTTTCTTGACTCAATGACCACTTTTTACATTCAACTCATCATTTAGTTGGAATATGTTCTTGTGTTAAGCTTCAGATTCAGGAGGTCACAGGGGTCAGAAACGGTTTACTTGTAATGACTTAAGAGCAAAAAGGCAAGCAGTAATTCAGTGATATTGTTAAAATAATCTAGATCATGTTGAGGGCATAGTAACATAATTCCAAACAGGAGAGAAGTGTAGAGCTGATTAATTAAACCACTTTTGATGGGTTGACAGTCCTCATTGTTCCATTTACACTCAGATATTCTCAAAGGGGGGCGCTGGTGAAAGCCGTCACTGTGTTTGTTTATCTCCATGGTAGCAGAGACGTTTACACTTGAAATTTACCCCTTCATCTCTCATTTCAAGTTGATTTTTGGTGACATCTGTCCTCTGACACTGACACTACTCCACTGGCGAGCCCTGACGACGACTGTTTACAGCTGTCGGGAGCATTTCGGTCTAAGTTTCCAAAATTCTAATTCCAAACATGAGAGAAAGTGTGAAGCTTTATCTGCTGGGATTTCCAAAGAGGAACGTTTTCCAGCTCATGCACACAGTCTTGGTTCATAGCTCTGAATCGTCCTCAGGTATTCACCTGATTGTTTGTGTTCGTTTCTCAGTATTAGCCCGGCTAAGAACTTGAAATTTTGGACAGAGGGTGGACTCAACGGTTTCTTTAACACAGCTGCTGTCTCACAGGGTTTTTCCTCCCACGTTCAGGAAAAGGATAAACCGTGCCATAACAGCGCTTAATAATCTGAACTGCTCTGACAAACTGCACTTGGTGTTGCAGTCTGACACGAGTTCACCCCGTCGGTGTTGCTCTGCAGCAGAGTGTCTGCTCAGGCAGGGCCTCCTGGGAGCACCGACACAACTGCAGGAAAGATGAGACGAATCCCTAAATTTAGTCAGTTGAGTCTCACAGTTTGGGCTAAAGCAGGGAGGATGGAAAAAAAAAGAGGAAAACAAAGCAAAACAGAGAAACTTCCCAAAGCTTGAAAATTTAAAATCCAGCACAGTCACCAATGCACAGGATAAAGTCTGTGATTCCTGCGGATGCGCCCACACACAGACAGGATCAGTGTGTCTCTGTTTCACTTTTGTGTTTTGTCTTTCGCCACCGGCTTACTGTAAATCTGTGCCGGATAAACAGTTGTTGTTTTGCGAAGCCGCCGAGATTAAACATCTGACAGCTATCGCAGGTAATTAGGTTGCCCGGGCTTTACTGTCGCCAAGGCTGGACCGATAAATGAAGTGAGCAAGCAGTGCTGGTGTCCTTCCAGCGCCACTCTGAAGGGGATTATCCCCAATGTACTCATTTCAATTCAGCACACAGGACTGACGCAGACAAAGCAGTGGCTAACCAGCACAAACACGCACATCTGGAGCGTCTTCATCATTGCCACGTTACAGCGTTCGCATCTCATTCGTCTTCCAGGCGTGCGGTGTTTCTTGAATCCTAACGACTGCGTGACAAACTGTGTTGTGAAAGTTAGAAGAATTGCCTCCTCATTATTGTTGCTTCTTATTAAGTAGTGCTGTTACTTTACTGGCTGTAGAAAGTGAAAGGTCACGAAATAAAATTGAAGGAATACTTGTGTTGTCTTTGTTCCCCTTTTCTCTTTCCTAGTATTTCGTAAAGGTATTTTCCAAACCGTTGTTGTGTAAACAGACTTCCAAAACACAACATTTTTCCATTATTTTCTTGAAAATGTTGTGTAAATGGGCCTGAATTAGTTCAGGAGTAACAAAGCGCTCCTCCTTCCTTCAGTAAACATGATTTTAATTCAATTGTACTTTTAAGACTCTGGTCGCTGTTCAGAAAGAAACATCAACGTGACGAAAACTTCAGTTCATAATAGTAATCAGCCACCAACATGTTTTAGTTGTCACAAACCTTTTATTTTCCTGTCTTTTTGGTTTCTATTAGACATAAACATGTCTAGACTGGTTGTTGCCTACACTGACATTTAGTTGTTTACTGCCTACTTCTCTTTTCTTTGGCTGACTTTTATAAACCACAACAATGAAGCCTTCAAAACATTTGTTTTGATGGAAGTTAAAACCTGAAGAGAACCTGCATGGGAGTGACTTCATTTCCCTTCTCTGCTGCACAGCAGAGCTGTCCAGTCCTGGTCCTTCGTGGCCTCCGTCCCTCACCGTTCTGCCCCAAACACTCCTGGATTTAATGCAAGTGTCATCATCAATCTGCAGAGAGCTGGCAGCGAGCGGCGAGTCACTCAGGAGTGTTGCGGACATGTAAAACACGCGGGACGGCGTCCCTTCAGGGTCGGGATTAGACAGCTGGGCAGTCCAATCAAGGTATGATCGACTAACTGGCCGACAAACTGACAGATTCAGCTGCGGTATCGCAGCACTGTGTGTACAGCAGCAGGTAATAATGAGCCAACAGGCACAGGTCAATATTTAAACTCGTCAGCGGAAAGCTCCTTTCTACCTGCCTCCTAACAGGGAGTGTCACGGCGTCTGCTCCATACATTTCCGATTCTCAGTCTGCTCTCTCCGTGACATATGCTCGCATTGTGACGGTCAGACCGCCACCGTTGAGTGATTCACCCTGCTCTACGGCCCCGAGAGACACAGCCTGCCATGAGGATGTGTGAAAATGGAGAAAGCTCATTTTTCCTTTCACTCCAGTCTGCTGGAGTGAAAACAACAGCATGGCACAGCATTTGTTTCTAACTTGGGCTTCCACTTTCCCGAACTTTTTGCTTCTTGCTTAAAGAAGTGCGAAATAAAGGCGTGCACGTTAAAAGTGAGAGAAGAAAGCAGATATGACTCGGCGTCGTACAGGATGGATTTCTAATTTATGCACTCAGAGATGAGACGGAGCCCCTGACAATACATTTAATAACCGTTTTCCACGTATAGACCCCACTCTGTGATTATGTTGTTTTGTTTTATTTCTCACAGTTTGCTGTATGGAATAGCGACAGGTTTCTGTTGCCATGGTTACATCACACATGGACGTCACTCTGTCCTTGCTCTTAAGGACATGTTTGAGCCTTACCTGCTGCATGATGTGGATTTTTTTGGTTGGATTGTCAATGTTTGATGGAAAATATGGAGTTACTGGAGTATTTAGTGCTTTTTGTCGTCTAAGGTTTCCACCAGGAGCTTTTGTAAGTGTTAAAAATACACAGATTGACCAAAGCTTAATTACTGACTGAATAATATTGTTTAGGTCTGCCATCTTGTTGGCATAGATGAATGATTTGAATGAAATCTATGGAATTTTTTGAGGCCTGGTTGTTGTATACCACATCCATTTTTTGCTCTGTGGCAGGCATGAGATCCTCCTGCAGGAAGCCACGGCCACCAAGGGATACTGTCTCCATGAAAGGCCTGACCACCTACCTGAACATGCCTCATGTCAAAATAACATTCACATAGTTTTCAGAAGCAGACGGTTTCCCAGGAGAGCATTCCTCAGCCATCAAACTGGCTCTGTAATACTGCATTTCCCCCCATCCTGGTACCAAGGATGGGAAAAAGACCCCATTCAAGGCTGAATTTACACCAGGTTTCAAGTGAAACTGCATTGTTTTTTGCACTTTTATTTTAGAGAAGATTCACCTTAACATGGTGCCGTTTTGAAAACAGTATCCGTTTACATTGAAATAGCAGAAATGCTGAAAACAAAGGAGTTAACATGTAGGGCCACTAGGGGATGCTGTTGTTGGAACTACACAGGTGCAAAGAACAATAGATGGGAACTATTCACTGTGGCCATGGTGTGTGCAGCAGTGTTAAAAAAGTATTTTAAAAAAATGTTCGTTTTCAGTGGCTCCACCCACCGTTGTCGTGCAAATGCACATCTAAAACGCAACAACCTGCTTCATTTTTCAATTGAAAACATTGTCATGTAAATGAGGCCCATGATAAATGAAGCACAAGCACCATTCACTGGATGATAATAATGAAAATGTGATCCATCAGACTGGGCCAACTTCTGCCATCACTGCTACACCTACTGATATTTTTTTGGGACTTTTTGGTCACTTGGTGAATGTTCACGGTGAATGGTTTGTCATGCTGCCCCTGACTCAGTAAACAGTGTATTCTGACACTTTTCACTTTGAACCATCGGCCACTTCTGCAGCAGCTTCAGCTTTGGGATCGGACCACACTGTCCAGCCTCTCCATCTGCTTCATTGCGCTTCGCCCTTCTGTGACCCCATCACTGGTTCGCTGCTGTTGACCACATTTGATAGATATTCACCAGCAGGTCCGGAGCTGCTCTGACCCCGTCTAGCCCCCGTTAAACTCACTCAAATCCTTCTGGGTTTTTTTTCCCTGCTTAACTCTGAGTGATGTGTTTATTTTTTATGGCTGATCAATCATTTGCTTTAGCATTATATGTAATTAAATTCTTCATGATGCGGCTCTACATAGTGTTTTTTTTTTAATGCAGTTGCTCTTAGTGTGATAAATCAAAGTGTGAGACAGGGAGCTGGAAAAGTGACTGTCAGATGGGAATGTGTGGGCAGTTGGCTTGATGTATGAAAAACGCCCCTTTCGATTGAAAAATTGAGTGTGACTGAGAGACTGATGCACATGCTGCTTCTTCACTTTATCTTTTCTCCCTCGCACTTTATTTATTCTCTTCGCAAGATACATGTTTGATTAGTAGATCTCTGTGAAAATTACTTATCATTAAATTTTCTAGTGCGTGCCAGAGAGCGGGACTGTCACTTTTACGTTCACAAGCTCTAATTATAGGCTTTGACTCATAATTTAGTCTAATTTATGAGCTCCCCAGCCCAATGCTCCGCCTGTGTTTCCCTCCGTGAAACATTTAAAGCGCCAGATGGGGAAATAATGAACTTTTCTTGCAGAAGGCAGCTGACAGAAGCTTATGAAACCAGAAGCTGTTGACTGGGATCTCAATTAAGTGGACCGTGACGTATTAACACTCACATACAGATTGTTAAAATGCAAAGCTTTGTTGGGGGGGGAAAAAAAGAGGGAATGTCAGCTTGTAGTTATGCTTCTGTTATCCTTTAGCAAAAGCTCAAAGTATTATCTCCAGAAAAGACATCTGGTTACCAAATGGAGGATGAAGATAAACCAGAGCGTCATCCGGGACCACTGATGGAAGAGGGAAAAAGAATGGCAGAGGAGAAAGTGTTACAGTGATAGAAACAATGAAGAAGAAAAAAACCAGGACGTTACGACATGAGGGGCTACAAATGTAATGAGGGTATTAAGCAAGACTCGGACTGAAATGAAGAAATCAAGGCTCAAGATGTGATAGCAAAGGGTGAGAGATGAAGAGCGCAGTAGTAGATGGAGATAAAAAAGCAGAAATATCTGAAGGGTTGAGAGTTAGAGGAATGAGTGTCGAGCTCACTGCATTGAGACCGTCTGACCCGCACTTCTTTTATCCATCCAAGATCAAAGCTCAGAAAAAAAAAGCTTATGAGAAAACCCAGGGGACGGGATTATACATAAGTTTGATGCTTTCAGTGGATAAGGAACTTTTTTTTTTTTTAAATCTAATTCTGGACACAGTCATAATGATTATCATTAACATCAGCACTCCTCTCGTGTGATTGTAGTCACAGATGCTCTCATGCATCTTTAACTGGTGAGCTTTGAGAGCCATTGTTTTATTCAGATGGTTTTAGGAGGTTTTGAGTGTCGCAGCATCTGCTGAAAATGTGAGTCAAGAGGAATGAGTGTGTTAAAAGCTCTTTATAGGTAAAAATTATACTTTTTTATGTCTTGCTCTTTTTTTAATTGAGGGTGAATATAGTTTGTTTTAATGTTCTAATATATATTTATGTAGTGTTTGATATATAATCACTGGGCACCTTGGTGGAGACACCGACTGAGACACCTATTAACGTTAATGGTTAATCAGACAACAGGGGTCTCAGCTCCTGAAAACAGTCCAGAGTGGGGCTGGTGTAGTTGTTGGGGGGAGGGGGCTCACCAGTCCTGGCTCCAGCCCAGTGTCGATGGGGGGTGGGGGAGGGGGGGTGGGGAGGTTGGCTGGGGGGGACTGGGCAGCGGCGGCGGCGACGACGCATATGTGGAGAAAACGTAACGGAGCAACACATAAACAGAATCCACAGATCAGAGGCGCTGATCTATTATGTCCAACAACGTATGATCATCAACCACATTGCTAAAAAGCACAAATAGTAACAAAACAAATGATAAAATAACCATCTCTCTCTCACCTTTAGTAGAGTTTGAGTCTCCTCTTTTTTTGAATTTTGAATAGCACAACACTTCATATTGATTTGACCAAGCCAGCAGTTTGCTGTTGTTTTTTAAGCACATAATAGACTGAAAACTTAATTTTTTTAATGAAATACTATATTTTGACTGATGGGGCGAGGCAGTCGTGACGGGGCATCGCCCCCTCACGCCCCGCCTTGACGCCAGGTCCGGGGCTCACATTCAATTAAATTCAGCTTTATTTCTATCGGCAAAGTAGTTTTGGGTCCACTTCCTGCTCCAGTCATTACTGCGGCAATATGAATGAACGTCAACACATGAACGCTGACCTGAGAACTCTTGTGTTCCACTCTGTGCCGGTTCAAGTGGCTTTAACAGCAGACTGAGCTTCCTCTGCTCCCTGAAGGACTCCAGACTCTGAGCACAGCGGCTGAATGAAACAGAACAAAACTCTCTCTGGATTGCTAATTCTCTTCATGGCACTGGAATGAAAAAGCTTGGACTTCCTCTGGAGACTGACAATGAGTCTGATTTTCATAAATGTGATTCAAGAGTTGACTCCATGTATTAAACGTATGTTACGGGTCTCAGGATGATGACCACAGTAACAAAAATGTTACCTGATTCAAGCAGGTGAAAGGAGATGACAGAAGACAAGAAGTATCTTGCTTTACTCCCAATTAATGTCTGAATGAACGGTGGAAGTGTCGCCCCCTTACCGCTTCCAGCGCAAAGAGAGAAAACAAAAGTCCCGCCCCTCAATTTCCCAAAAGTTCAGAACTGAAATAATAACAGAATGATTTCCTACATAAATAAATGTGGTCACCCTATTTTAGAGGTGTCACACGTACGTGGACAGTCTGTGCATGGACATGGATATAGATGATTAAGAACAAATGGACTTTTCTTCTCTGCAGAATGTCAGTGAAGACATTGTAACCTCTTCACTAGCAACACCTCTGAGTTTTTAAGGCCTTCTACTGATCTGTCAATTTCCAGTATGAAACACACTGCGGTACATGCTGTGTGTGGTGTGTTTTGTAAGCTAGGCTGTGTCTTTTTGGAGATGCCAGCAGCTCATTTGCATGAAGTGTTTGTGCACAGGGTCAGTTTGTACACTCAGATGCAGATGGTTAGCTACTAGTTAAACACTACAGCTTTAAGATTCACACACCAGCAATGCCGCACTTGATTAAAGTGTGACTCGCTCACCAAGTGTGCGATTCTCAGATGTGGTGCATTTCCATGCTGAAAACAAAGAAAAAAATGGACTGGCGTACATGTACTATTACTGAATACTCAACATGTAGGTTCCGCGGCGGTGCTATGCTGCTCAGGCTAGCTAACAGGTGTGTTAGCCGTTAGCTTCTAGCCTGACGCTGTCTGATTCCACTTTAGAATTTGGACTTTGTTCACCACTCACCTTGCAAAGAATGCAAACATTTCAGAAGCGCACCGATTTTGTTAGCTAATCTAGCTAACTCTAAGAGGGGCTTCAGTCAGTTTTTGGAGTGAAGGTTTTGATTCCTCACAATTTTTTTAAAAGTCAGAGAGCTGCAGCCCTGTTGAATGTTTTAAAGGTTTTATTCACACATGTTCATGAAACCTGGTCCCAGCGTGTTTTTATCTTTGGTGCTGGGTCCAGGAACAGAGATGCCAGCATCTCTTGTGTCTCTTCCTGGATTGGTTCTGGACTCTGTGTTTTTGGGCTCTGGCTCTGCTCCTGGTTTGTGTCTTGTGGACACCTCTGCCCTGGATGCTCTAATCAAGTCAGCCTTCGTTCTGAGAGTCTGCGTTAGGGTTCACCCTAGGTTCCTGCTAGTTTGATGCCTGAGAAAAAATGAAAAGTGAGCATGCAAAGTCCTTCTTCTGGACCGTAACTCTGAGTGACATGTTGCGTCTTCTTACCCTTCTCTGGTAAAACAGGAGTAACGCTGACTTCTACCGTTGGTCCCAAACAAAGGAGCAGCAAAGGGTTGTCCAGATGACCTTGGAGTCGTCCTAGCAGAGCCAACGGCCACTCATCTTGTCTGGTCGGACTTTGAGGTGCACACCCTCAGATATGTAGCATCCTAACAGGTCATAGACAGGTCACAGCTCATAGTTTAGATCTGCCTCATCATGTGGGCTGGAAAGGAGTTCTCTAACTGAGCAGATCTTTTCCATTGTCTCTAATGCTCATGTTACATTGTCTGTATTTGATGTGAATGTCAGATACCAGGACACGGTCACAGTGGAACTGGAACATATTTCGGTATTTCGGACTACGAAATGTTTTCAAGTGAAAACACAAAACTTTTGGGTGTCCGTTGACACGAAAGCTCGGGGCCACTGAAAACCCAACTTTTGCTAACAGCAAACAGATGCATTTTGATTTGAAACATAAAGTAAACAGGGTCTATAATTCTTAACTTCTGTGGAGACGTTGCCCTTGTGTGTGTGTGTGTAACGTGTTGCTGTGATTGACTTACCTCCAGCTATGTCACCAAAGTAATTGATGACGCTGACCAGCCTGAAGGAGCCAGCATCCTGAGGAGGAAACACAGGAAATGAGCGTTAGCCTCACTAATACATGTTGACTGTCACATTATCCTGATGCTGCTGTTTTTTGACAGCTCTTCTCCATTTCTTACTCACTTTGGCAGAGTCACAAATCTGGTTTTCTGTGTGGACTTGTTGCCTTCACAATGGCACCTGAAGTCCACATCAACCTCCTGCAGAGCAGAAAAGAACAAACAGATTGAACAAACATGCTCCTGCCTTTATATGAGTGAGGACGCTACTGAATGTGGATGACTGGATCTTACCTTCACGTATGTCTGAAGGAGCTCTTCTACAGATCCACTAGGAACCAGATTCATAGACAGGTTGCAGAAATCTTCCAGCCTTGTCGATCCGTCTCCACAACCACACATGAAACAGACACAACAGGTGAGATACAGACTCACCTGGTTCAGGTCCTGGTGGTCTCCATGTGGAACTTCAGGTGTGCCTCCACGGGGCAGGTGCAGGTCCGACCCACCAGAGCTGCTATCTGCTGCAACTGAGGTGCCAGACTCTGCATCTGCTGGAGGATCACGTACAGGAACTCTTGAGCATCCTGGAATGACAGAAGCACACAGAACAGTTCAGACACACGGCACCAAAGCATGTCAGGAAGCAGCTGACTCACATTCTGCCTGTTGCCCCTGAACTCCGGAGCCTGAACTGAGATCTCCTGCTTGAAGGAGCTCAGCAGGTGGATCTTGTCCCTGGTGGTCATGGAGCTTCGACGGTCCCTCATCTCATTCAGTTCGCTGTGCAGAAACAATAGAAACGATCTTACAGCTGTTGAATTTGCTGCTCTGTGACCTTCTTAAAGAGAGAAAAATCTTCATTCCTTTGGCAATGAAAAAAACAAAAACATTAATGAGCTGAATTATGAAATAACTCACAATAACAGCCTAGTGTTAATGTGGCTACTGGCAAACACAAACCCGAGGATTTTTACATTCACCCAACATTAAGTTTTTTTTTCTTCTTTTTTTTAAAAATCCTGATGACAGCCAAGTTATTTATTTGCATGAGAAATGTTAGGTGTGGTGTGGGTTGCGAGAATGGGCTGGAATGTGTGTCTCAAGCTCATTGCGTGAGAGTTGAGATCCCTGACACAATCATGTGGCAGCAAATCAATGCATTCAGGCAGGTAGTCGAGACGAGCTGCTTAAAGCCTTGTTTACATGTCTCAAGGGAAAACATTTTTGTGTTTTCTGTTTACACGAAGACAGACTCAGTGTTTTCATAAAGTTACAGCTTGATAACTGGTTTTAGTGGCTCCGAACATCGTCATCCCTGAACACAGACACCCAACATAAAGTGAAAAATTTCTGTCTTCATTTGAAAACGCTGCATCAGCAAAGCCTGAGTTTTCACTAAGCTAGATGGGATTGAGCAAGATTCAAGCAACTTTGAATGTGGTGTGGTTGTTGATCCTAACCTGGCAAAAGCCATATTGACATGTACAGCAACGAATTGCTTCACATGTCAATCTTGGATTTCACTCGGCAAATCCGTTCGTGGAAGGAGGGACTTGCTGTAGAACTCTTTGCGTTCATTGGATGGAAGGACACCGTGCCCCCGCCTAACCATGTCTGGTTTCAGCCCAGAGGCGGAGCGTGGGTCTCAGTACAGAGGGGGCGGAGAATTCTCGATGGGCCCTTATGATAGTAATTTTACCATTCAAACAATCCCTCATGCTACCATCAAACAACACACTAATGCTCACTTTTATTGAGCCAAGCAAACCTATATGCCTCAGAAAGTAGAATAAAGTCACAAACCAGTTCACAAACCTCTTCTGAAGAACAAATACACATATGCACGCACACACATACACACACACACACATACAGACAAATGCAGCCTGACAGGTGTCAATCTCAGAGCGTCCGCTGTCCATGGTGCTGAAAGCTCAGATAAAAAGTCATGGGCTACATCTGTACCATCTTTGATACAGCTTAAATATAAAATGAACACAGCTGGTCTAAAATTACACAATCTATTCAGATAGATATAGACACAGCTATCTATATCTTTTGGAATTCACGTATATTAGAAAAAATACACTCAGCGGTCTCTTGTAGTTGAAAGCAACACAAGGCACATTCAAATAGGCAGGTGTTTAAGACCACAGCATTCTGATAAAGATAATATTTTTGAAGGTTTCACTGACTCACCAGTGGCTCCGATGTTAGGTTTTGGGTAGTACCGCTAGCAACTAGCATAGTGTTTAGCATACTGTTTAATGCTTAATGCCGCACAGCCAATCAGTGCTGGCTTACAGCTCTGATGCATTCATGGACAGTCGTAATGTAAGAATTGGCAAATTGGAGCCTACAGTCATATGCATGTACCTTCTCGTACACACTGCACATTTTATTATAATAATTTATTTCTGATTAAATGTGAACACATCACATGAAATGGGGCCCTATGACCTTGTGGGCCCTGGGGCGACCGTCCCCTTGCCCCCACTCTGGCTCCGCTACAGTTTCAGCCAATCACCGCAAAGAAAAAAATTACGTCGACAGCATGTGCCCGGCAAGTGAGTATCAACAATCACGCCCACAGTGGATAGAAAGTGAGATTCGTGACAAGATGTCAAATGATTTTTGCCATTTATGTAGCGAAAATCTGCGCATTAAGGGCGTACTGACAAACGCTGTGCTAATTTTTGAAAAACCCTGCTAATTTTTGAAAAACCCTGCTTGACAAATGCGTGGCGGATGGATTAGCAGAAATCGGTTGTCAGCTTAACCTTCCCGGCAAACTGAATTCTTGCGGTATTTGTTCACACACACACCACGAGAATCCATCATGCACCGCTCGCGCTCATGCGCTCGGGCTCGAATTTTTGTCCTGCGGTCCAATCACGCGTCGTTTAGGGTCATTTATATTCACTGTTTTCGCTAGTCATGCTAATATTATTAGCAGTCCGTCACTTCCTGCTTACATCAAAGCTTCATGTCCTGCCCTGAACGACGTGTGATTGGTCCGAAGGAAAACAAACCGAGCCCGAGCGAATAAGCGCGAGCGGTACAAGATGGATTCTCGTGGTGTGTGTGAATAAATACCACGAGAATTCAGCTTGCCGGCAAGGCTATGTTGATCCACGAGTTCCAGTTTCAGAAACTGCTGATTGACTAGGATTTTAAAGCTCTATTAGATTTTACAGAGACTGAGAAAGAGAAAACATCCAGTGAGTTTTCTTGGCAAAAATGATCATTGATGTTTGAAGAAAATGACCAAGCTGGTTTGAGACGATATACAGACAGCAGGAAGTCAAGTTGTTATGGCTAAAATATGCAAAAGTGCATCTCTGACCGCCTTGAAGCTGATGCAGAAACACAGCAGGTGTCCTTCTTGTTAACTGAGAACTGAGAAGCTAACTGAAAATCTGAGACTCAGCAAGAAAAAATAAAACGATTAGAGAACCATCTTCTGGTCTGATGAGTCTTCTTTTCAGCTGCCACATTCACATGGTCAGCTCAGAATTTGGTGTAACTCTCATGACAGTAGGTGTGGAGACAACTTAAGGTTTTGTGCCTCTCCAGCTGACCATCCATTCTCCAAGGTTTTCAAGAAAATTCCCAGAAATTAATCAATGAATTTCAAAGGTTATGACAAGCAGAATGTATTTCCTCAACCATGTAGCTGTTATATTTACTCTGAAATTAATAAGACATAAACTTTGATCTTTTTATCTGAATTAATTCGGTAGAAATATTTGACTTGATGGTATTTAAAAGTATGGCCCTCACTGTGAGGAAAGTTGTTCGGCCCTGAGGCCATGGATCAAAATGATCCCCATGAAACACAGATTTTAAGTTCCTGGCATGTTGCTTAATAATCGAAAGCAGCACGAGGTCATCCATCCATCCATCATTCATCTGTCGTAGTGCATTAAGCAGCACTTGATTTATTTATTTTTTTTCATTTTGACATAGTTTTATCTCCTGAACAGAAATTGTGAAACTTTATACACGATGAACTCCAGGTGACCCTGTAACCTGCTTTTCTGTTCATTTCCCTCCTGGCCTTGTTCTTGCTCCAGCCTGGATGTGTGTACGTGTTGCTGGCAATGAGTCTTCTCAGATCTGGAGACTTCACAGTTTCTGTGTTCAGCACAACAAATTGTGCATGTGTGAAGGATCAAAGGAAGCATGCTCTCTTTTTGGGATGGAAACTGTTACTCTGTCTGAAGGTTCACGAACAAACTCATAAGCTGACACCTTGTGCTCTCTGCAAAGTTTGAGTTCAATATTTATCGATTAAATTGACCTGAGCACCTTTTCAGGACTCTGTATGGAATTAGTTGGACAAAAAGACTTCCAATTCAAATTAATTTCCATTTTTAAGGAAAATAAAGGAAAATATCAATATTTAATTGGGAAATCTGAGCATACTTCCTGTTTTTACTGTCCTTTTGCATTGCTAAGCATATTTAACAAGCCAAAACATGACATGAGAGGCCTGAGCTAAATTACAGCCTGAAATCACATTTGAACACGATCCAAAATATCATTACGACTTATTAACCATCACTATTAATCAGGACTGTGACTTCAGAAGAGGAAATCATTCCCCTCAAGCACTGCTGAATGCTCCTCCTGAAACTGGGGAAATGCAAATAATGAATCTTGTCATGGAAATGCATAAAGTGGATGTTAGACAACCAGATTAAAAAGTAATCGCCTGGTGTAAATCAAATGGACTCACGTCTGCTGTGCTACCCAATTTGGGGATGCACTTCAAATTACAGTGAGAGTGGCTTAGCATTGATGTTTTTCAAGAAGCACAATTTTCAGTGATATGAAAAAAAAGAGAAAAAGGTATGTTGCTGTGTGCTGTTAAATGAAGGATCGAGAGCAAGAGAGAAAAGTGACACCATGAGATGAGTGCTCCCTCTCTGCAGCTCTCACCTCTCAGTCTGAAGAGTTTGCTGTTGTGGATCAATACCTTCCCCGTCTGCCTCTCGCACTGTACCAGAGCCGGCGGGTAATGGGCTGTAACAAAGCTGGCGCGTGCGCGCACGTGAGTGTGTGTTGGACGTTTAAGTGCGGTCCGGGCTGTCACGGCGCTCAGGCTCATCTCGGCTCGCCCAGTGGGTAGGTGCCATTCTTCCTCCTAACAAGAGGAACCTTTCATTAGTGGGAACAGGCCTGACTGATGGGTTTTTTTTTCCCCAGTCGCTGCTTGTTCATGCTTCACAGTTGGACCTTTGAAGAGATTTCTATGTGCGTGGCTGTCAAGGAGAACTTACTGGAAAAGTCCGAGGGTCCGCAGAAGCATCGTGCTCCCGACAGCCGTATCATGCTTTTGCATATGCTTTTGAATCTGGGGTTGCATTTTTCTCCCCCCTGTATTAGTTTTTTTAGTGAGTGAACACAGAAGACTCCACATGTTGGGATTAAAATGGCCTCGGTGGAATCAGGTTTTCTCCGGAGCAGGAGAAAGTGGAGCACATCGCAGTGGAGTCCCGGTGGGCATCACCCTTTCACAGAGCTGCACCGTGTACGCAGTACAGCTTCGCAAACATGTCCATGCTCTGCACATGTCACAGAAAGCCCATTTAGCCTCAATTCATTTCTAATTGGAAAGGACAGTAAATGATCTGTATGCAACAGTATGCCTCTAGAAATAAAAGACTTTTCTTCCCTTCCTGTTCTGCACACAGCACTAAAGAAAGCTTGAACACGACAAGTCACTGCGGCGTCACATCGGACATAATTCCTTCTGGCGCTGTCGCATTGCAATTAGCTTCACACTGGACGTCACTGCTGCTGTAACTTACACTCAACGCTGCTTTTTCCCCCCAGATTCATGGCCGACGCTGCGTCTGAGTAATTGTACTGTTACCGATCTCATCGTTCTGACCTTGCCAGTGAAACAATAAATCTCCGACTGCACGATCTCCTGACTGTTTTCATTTCTGTACCGTGCACACTGGTATACTCACCTACCAGCTCAAGGCGATGTTGTGGAAAAAAACATGCTAATTAAAACAGTTTCTCAGAGAGCTTCTGGATGTTTTAGCTGTTTTAACTGGGGAGCTTTCGGCTGCATTGTCTTTTGAAGCTGATTACAGTTGATTCCAGTGTGTATTTGAATGTTTGCTTCAAAGCCAAATCCTCGGTGTTGAGGAGGTGAGTTAACATTTCATATGGCTGGAGAAAACTTTCTGTGCTGCGCACTGAACAAATCCCGGCTTGAATAATTCTGACACGCAGTCGTGAATACACAGCAAGCTACAGCCATTGCGAGATCTAGCTCATTTAAATGCGTCCCATGACCCAGTCTTGATTTAAATTGCAAATAAACAGTATTTAGCTTAAAAACAGCTGTCATCTGTGGGAAAATCTGTCTTTTTAAGTTCGTAGCTCTCTGCTCTTTGGTGCAGAATATCAGAACATAGACCCAGACAGAAATTCTCAGTGGTTCAGACCCAGAAATACTGAACCGCTTTTTTTCATTAAAGCATGTATTAGCCTTTCTCTTGGCTCATTTACAGCAACAGAGAGTAGATTGTTTACAGTGATTATTCATCACATGTTCATGCAAGGCACGGCATGAATTTTAACTCGGTAATCATACTTAGTCAAGGCCGCGCTCCAGAACGAAGGAGAAAAGCTTCCTGGCACATCTCATCGATCACCTCTGAATCTGGAGGTGAACCTGCTGGCTGATGTTGGCCGTGGTACAAGCATAAATGTAATGTTAAGGAGAAAGAGGTCATTATAGCTCTCATCATTATGCTCAATTTCCCCCCGCGGTCAGATTACAGCGTTTCAACAAATATTAGTATGTGTGTGAAGTGGCTCTTACTGATGAAGCACGCACATGGGCGCAGCTCATCCTCAGTGATTAAAAAAGAACTTTTATGGAAACGGAGAGTTGTGACCTACTCCCGAAGGTTTAATTTGCACGTCTTTAAAACAGCTCTTGAATTCTTGGATGCTATAAGCTCTGATCCGTCTGCAGCACCACCTCAGTGTGCTCTGTTCAGTCTGCATGCACCGAAATGTTGATTTTTTTTCAGAGAACCAAACAACACCTTCTGGTGCAAAATACAGTGAAATATCCAAGAAAACTTCTCCTATAGCTGCTGCATTATGCATGTTTGTACAAACTCGGTTTCGGCTCTGTGTTCGACACCCCTGCGTTAGACTACGTTGCTTTGTTTCACACTCACTTAGCTCACTCTGTGCTTCACGTTAGGAGACCGCAGATTGATTTTTAGTGATTAAATAGCGGTCGTCTGCTGCACCTTGATCACTGTTAGGTCCTCTCTGGAAAAAAAAAAAAAAGAAAAGAAAAGCAGGTCAAACAAGGCAGTCAGCTATAATGTAATACTCCCCCTAATAACCAGACACCAAGACAGAGACAACTGGGACGAGATGAAGAGGCGTGAGAGGAAAAACCATAACTCACATCACTTAGTGGTGCCCACCTTTAGTTTACACGCTGACCGGGTGCGTGGCTGGGCTGAATACGTCGAATGAGAGTTAATCAAGGGGAAATTCAATCAGGCGGTATCCAGCGGCGGCAGCAGGGAGTCATGGTGTCGGCCATGCAGACCTAGCATGGCCTTTTCTCACTGCTCTGTGCTTCCCTGTGGGTGCATGTGAGGGTGTGTGTTGCATTTCCCTTTCTGTGGAGCCTGGAGGACAATCTCAGGATCACATCAACTGGAAAACTCATAACGATTGCACACACGTTTGTGTGTGGATGTAAAAGTGTATTTATAACTTATGATCAGACCTCAATCTGTTTTGGGCAAAAACCAGCAAGACCACATGAGGAGGAAGAGATTTTTTCAGGCAGGACTTGTAATATTAGGTTCAGATTCATGTGAAGGTTGGGGAAGATGTAGCTCTGGCTAAGTTTAGAGGGATTGTGAGGGACTGATCCCCTTAGAGAAATGATTTCTCTTAATTAAACTGGTAATATTCATGAGTAACCAGTGGTGGGTTGTCGCAGTTCAGTGGTCGCAGTTCTCCATCTTCAAGGTCACTGCTGCTCATTTCTCAGCATTTCAGGGATGTTCGCTGAATCTGTTCACTCCTGAATTATTGGAATCTGCATTTTTATGGTGTCAAAAACTAATACAGGAGCTGAACATGGCTCACAGCAGCAGTCTGTCCTTCCAGGCAGCTGAACGTCTAAATACCAGAGTTGATGTGGTTATCAGATGTTCAGCTGAAAGGATTATTACAGTTTTTTCCTGTCACAATCGACACGTTACTTTGATTTAAAAAAAAACTGTTCAATCGAAGAGTGTAACTGTTTTTCCTAAATGGTGGACCTAAATATGTTTTATGTTTCATTTATATTTAAGTCTCTTGGTATTGTACCTGAGAGCCTCCTTCCACATGCTGTTTTAATTTCGTTGGATCTATGCCGCAGGGCGGGAGAATTCTCTCTGACGGCTCTGTTGCTCCGACTCATTTTGGGTCTGCATGACCTTTAGTCAATCACAGAACAAGTTTAACCAACTAATATTTCTTATTTCTAATTGTTTGCTAAACTAATCTTGCTCATCTCAAACCCTACGATAAAACTCAAAGTATTTCAGGTGCAGGACGTGTTTTAAGGGTAAATTAAGGCTCCGGTTGGGAAAAGGACAGAGTTAAACAGCTTGTACCTGTAGTTAAGGTCAGGAAATGGATCCGCGTTAATGCAATGCCCTCCAAAGGGGTGTGTGTGTGTGTGTGTGTGTGTGTGTGTGTGTGTGTGTGTGTGTGTGTGTGTGTGTGTGTGTGTGTGTGTGTGTGTGTGTGTGTGTGTGTTTTGTGTAAGTGTTTAATCTCTTTGTGTGGTCTGAAACTTGAGAGCACATTATTCTTGCACAGTGCAGGGTAAACTTGTGGCGACCACAGCGTTTGGTCCCGCCATGTGTTGCTTGTTTTTAAAAGGTCAAGATGAAGCACGAGGCTGAAGTTAGGGGCTGGTTAATGATTGGAATCAGGATTAGACATCCAGCTGGGATGGATAAGGTTTGAAGCTAAAAATAAAAATGCATTAGATGACCTGCAGGGACCCCACAAGTACTGCTGTCCAGGTGTCTGTGTGTGTCAGAGCGAGTGGGCTCATGCACTTCCTTTGTCCTTGCAACCCAATAAGTGTGTGTGGGTTTCCTGAGTTAATGATTAGATTAAAGTGTTAGAGTGCAAGACAGGGAGAGAAGCAGGGACGGGTGCCAACGAGAAGAATATATCCAAAGAGAGAAGGGGGTGAAACAAAAGAAAAATATAGATTCCCAGACCTGAGACAGTCCGCCTTATCTTTATTCCACTTCAGGGAGTTTGCAGCAGCACATTATCATGTGCCACACACTCAGCTTCAAGAATGTGTTGTTCTCAAGAGCCCAGTCAGAGACCAACAGTTTCTGTAACCTGTGAGCCTCTTGAGGGAAAATACGCTCATTTGCTCTTTTGTGTTTGCGTTTTCAATAATATTCACAGGACTGTGAATGAAGGTTTTCCTCCCGTCGACGGCTGCTATCAGCTGCCTCAGATGGTGTTTTTGTTTCAGACTCTTCCACTTTCTCAATACTTCACACCCACTCAAAGAACTCACCACCTTGAAGCCCTTCATGAGTCTTAGACCAAGTTTACATAAAAATGTTTCAAGTGAAAACCTTTTTTTTTAATGAAGGCATAGAATAATTTATACTATAAATAAATTTACACTACATCCTGCTGTAATAATACAGCTGCAATAATGACTAATGCCAGCAGCATTTCAGCCATATCTGTTGCATGTCTGCATGATCGTCTCTCATACTGTCACACTGAGGTACATGCTCACATTCATGTTAGAGTACTGAGGGACTGGGTGAGTTTCTATCCAGCTGTGATCATCTCCAGGACGCCGTCCACCTCTACAGGGATCATCATGCTGCTTGTAAATCACTCATTCTTGACAGATGTTGCTCAGGCCCGATGGTCTGAAATGATGTGGATGCTGCAGGGTGTTTCCATCCTCCCCACCTCAGAGCTGCTCAGCTGGCTGGCACACACACACACACACACACACACACACACACGGATTTCTCCACTCTGCAGTGTTAACAGGGCTGTTTTGAAGGTCAGCGTCCTGCTGTGCGGCGTGGCGTCTCCACCTGTAGGCTCAGTTTCATTTTCTTCCACTGTCGTGCTCCCTGAGATTTGTGAAGCCGACATGATTTGTGTTTTCTTCGGCTCCCTTGGCTTTGCCTAATGACCCTATACATTATGCATCAGTGTCATTATGCTTTGTGGGAATAGGATCTTGTGGAATGTGACATTCGTGTGGGTAATGGGCGACCATAGCTGCTTTACATTTTATTTGGAGGGCATCTGCAGTTAATGAATGTGGTTAGTTTGCAGGAAAGATTCTACTATTCGAGATCTGGAGATGCAGCTTTTTGCAAAGATAGCTAGGTTGTGAAAAAAGTCAAAAGATACTCAGTGGAAAATATGTTTTGTCAGCATTAATTCCTGGTTTTACACCAGTTGAGTGAATACTAAGATTGCCAAAGAGTATTTGTTTCTTCTTCTTCTTGTTGTTTGGTATGATTCATTGTAGCACAGCAGGACCAGCATCTAAATCACACTTTAATTGACCTCATCTCTTCAGTTTGTGTTTCTCTGCAGGGAGTCGGCTCAATTTAACTTAATATTTATACGAAACAACAAGAGCTCCCCACATCCAAACGGGAAACTTTAAGGTCCTTAACGAACAGCCTTTGTCAATACAAAGAGGACACTGTGGTCCTGAAAGCAGCACCAATCGATGTTTCTGCATTAGCAATGAGTTTTATGGCTGTATAATGGTATAAAAGTGGCTCATTATGAAAAAAACCACGGGGAATTATCACACCTCTGTGTTTTTAAGCTGTACAAAGCCTTTTTTGTTGTTAGCGTGTTCATTCATGCTTACTCCTCTCATTTGCTAAGATTTCAGGAGGCAGTGAAGGCTGAGAAAATCATCATCAATTCTCCCCATCACAGTCTAGCTGTAAGCAGGTGTCGACAGTTTGACATTCAGCTCTGAACAAGGCAGCAAGAGTCAGAGCGGGACTCTGGCTGTGACTAAAAGTAAAGCTGTAATGTGTTCCTAAAATATCACAAAGGTTTGAAATGTCTTCCTCTGAGACACTGTAATTAGCACGAGTGCAAGTTGTGATAACAAAAACTAACCAAGAAGTCTGGCAAAATCGTGTCATTGTCACGGCAGATGGTGGAAGCTCATCTGGAATGATTATTAATCGAGGGAAATTAGAAACTATGACAAATGGAAGCCTTCAGCCGGTCAGTCTGCAGTCAGTTCATCATCACGTCTGTGGAGTGGAGAGACCCCCGATGTGGATGAAATCTTTATGTAGGTTTCTGACATTTCTGTGTCTCAAACTGGCTCTCAGCTTGATTAGTTGAGCAAAAGCTCATTTACATGACAACCTTTTAAACTGAACACTGAAACCCTCTGGAGGGTTTTGAAAGATAGAAGATAGATAGATCCGGTTATGTAGCAATGAAGAAATAAACTAGAAAGACGACTTCCTGATGAGGAAACACTCTGAAACTTAAAACAGGAAACACAATCCAGTGACGTGTTGCATCGTTTCATGTTGGAGGGTTTTACAATACAAACTCTGATTTCATGATCTCACTGAAATAAGCCACTTCATTCACACCTCTGTTTGTTTCAAACATGGTGTTTAAGTGATCATTGTCAGGTTTTATTATGTTTGATTAAATGTTTCACAGCAAACGTCCTCTCTCCTGCTCACCGATTTAAAAATGAACAGCCTGGCATGTGTGCCTGTTTCGATGCCTCGGGCAGCTTCAGTGGAGAATATGTCATTTTAAATTTGTGCCTCTGGGTTTTTCATCCATCGCTGGATTCTCAACATGCCAGATTTATCATGTCTATTGCTTTGTTATTCATTGTTCATAGCGCACCTGATCTTCCAGCTCTGTTATGTAAAATGTGGCTTCATGGCTTCAGGCTCCTCTGTCCTCTTTGTTATATCGAGCTCGCCAAAGCTCAGCAATCACGTGATATCAAGTGTTTGTAATATCCGGACCCTGAAGATAATCTTCTCTAAATGGGAAAATGTTAAAAGTAGAAGAAAAATCATCAGCTTCTGATGGAAACTGATTCAACAATAATCACAGATCACAGTCACCTCATTCACCATTTAAAAACTTTACGTGGTGTTTTGACAAAAACAGACTACTAGATCATACAAACTCAATTCAATTTAACCAACGCAACAGGATATAATGAAATCCAACTTAACTGAGATGACCAGGAAATAACAAATAATCCAATAACAAGCTAAATAGAAAATGAAATGGACTAACATTAAATAAAGGGAAATCCACCATAAAGAGCACAAATGTCGCGCTTAAATATGTGTGTGTCCGTGTGTGTGTGTGTGTGTGTGTGTGTGTGTGTGTGTGTGTGTGTGTGCGTGCGTTGTAACCACTCGTGTGGGGGAGCACACATGGTGGCTCCTCAGCTCAATCTTCTAAATGTTAGGGTGACTTGATTTAAGGGGAAGTTTAAACTGAGGTCAGGTCTCTGTGGGAATTACTGTAAGTCAATGTCACGTCTAATGTCCTCTGACGCTGCTTCTGCGTCTGTGTGGGATTCACTTCCATCGAAGGCAGGTTAATTGTTTTTGTTATGAGCTGCGATGATTCGCTTCAGAGCTTTTTAATCAGCACATTGTGTGTTTTGTGTCTTAGCATGCATTTGTTGGTGATTTTGGGGGGATGTGAGTAATAATTTTGAGCATACACAATCTGAAATGATAAGAAAACTGAATGACATGTTTGATCTGGTTCAGTAAGCAAACCAGTCTGCAGTGAAGCAGAGTTAATCAGACCTATTGGAGATAATCACTTTGTTGTCGTGAAGTGTTGCCACGCAGAAATGTGGATTTGGTTGTTGCTTTAGCAGCAGGAAGAAAAAACAAACATGAGTATGCATTACATCCTGTATTTTAATTTATGTTTCTACTCATTATATCAAATATTTATGGTCTTTATGGCTCGTTGAAATCACTAGGATTTTTAATTTTAAGATTTTGACAATTAAAATGTAGAAAAACCAAATTAGAAAAGTAATAACTCACAATAAACTGAACAAAATTCACTCAGCTCTACATCAAAAACTCCCTTGACGATTGGCAACTTAGCTATCAAAAAAAAAAAACCCGTTCAAACTAGCAACATTGGTTGTTTGTTTGGCAATGAACATACAAACTGTTGCAGTATTTTTAGTCTTCATGCATATTTTTACATATATGCCATATTTATTGTTTCTTTTGTGCCATTCATTCAATCCAAAGACCTACTTTGATTGCAGACTGACGTTAAAGTGTTAAAGTACCTAAAATACCTTTCCTTACATTGTCAGTTCTCCTGTGCTCCTAAGTTACAATCGCTGTGTATAAGTATATAAATAGATGAAAAACAACACAGGAGTGTCCTTAAAGGCCTCGAAACAATGAAAACTGCTGTGAAGTGAGGGCGAGGGGGAATCACTTTGACCAATAAAAATGCAGTTTTTATCGGTTTAAATCTACAGATCCAGTTTCGTGCGGCCATCCATAAAATTCTGTGTTGTTGCAATAAATGTGGAAGCATATGGGGTTTATTATTGTATTTCAGAATGCAATGTTCTCTGCTGTAGCCCAGGCATATCATCCCATATTGCCAAGTATTACACGGCGCTGTAAAAGCAGCTCGCAGGACAAATTCATTGATCTCTGCACCTTTTCCAGATATTCACACTGCGAAAGTGAGAGTACTAAGGACATTACTGTGTGCCTCAGCTGTGCAGCCATGGGTGTAATTTCTCTCTCCAAACAAAGGATATGAGATGAAGTACTGAAACGCCCCTCATGCTGTCCGTTGTGTCCGTGAAACGTAAGCCCAGCCAGGTGGTTGTATTCAAATGGGCCGCTGTCCGAGCGCTAACAAGCCAAGTGCCATTCCAAGTCTGGACCTGGAGTGCTATTGATTTCATCACTCGACCAGCTGAAGAGAGAAGGACGCTTTACCTCTCCTGAACAAGAAAAGTAATTGAGTGAACTGACCTTGCAGAGGAGAAGGGGGCCGAGCCAGAACGAGGGTCACTTTAAGAAAGAGTGCGCAAACGAGATATCGACAACGACGGAAGACTGGGCGGCATTGCGCAACTTGGTGTCGTACGTACGTCCATTCTTTATATAACTCACCTTGAGTGTAATGGGCTCAGAACATGACAGACAATGTCACCTCCGTGAGTAATGAAGAATGTCGAAAATATAAAGGGGATGGACGGCATAAATGAGCGGCATGAAGGTGAACTGACACACGAAGCTCATGAGGATCCGGCATCAACATGCTGCTGCGCAAACGGATCCTTCAAAAAAGTGACGTTTCACTTGTGTTCAGGCTTCAGATTTGCAGCTTGTGTTGATGAATGATGCTTCACCAGACTGGAGAGACGACGGCATGACGCTGGATGGTGTTTGCTGATTAAGATGAGATAAGATTTATACTTTTTTTTTTTTTTTTTTTGTCGTTCTTGTGTAATGTTATAGATTATCACTGCAGGCTGCACTATGGATTATCATACTATCATTATGGCTGAAATTTATTTATTTTTGTGATGAGATTTGTTTGTGTAGTGCAATTTTCAGTGTGTCCATGCAAAGTTTTGTACAAGTCGTTTACACAGCAACAGCAGAAATGCTAAAAACAATGCAGTAACTGCATATATGTGGCCACTAGTGGGTGCTGTTGGTTGTTTTGGGTATAAAATCACACACAAAGTGAACAGTTTGCTATGTCGTGCACTAACACTTGTATGGACAAACGGTGAAGATGAATTGCATGACAATCAACTCCAAAACTACCATATCCAGGAAAATCTGGAATGGGACCAGGAGCAGGACCAGTAGAATCTGAACAGGGAGTCAGGACACTCTAGAAAAACATTATTTCCATCTACTGAGCATGTGCAGAAGAACTACTTATTATTTCTGTGGTGAGCATGCGCATCAGCAGTATTTCTGCCTTCAACATGTAGATGGAACCCGACTGCTTTCAGAAAGTTGTGTTTTAAATGTGTGTAAACAGACCCCCATTACACAGCGTTTGAAAATGTCATTCAAAGATGTTTAGCTGTAATTGACTCATTCTGACATCTATGCTGACATTTCTTTATTTTCGCACATACAAATCAGATTCCTGCTGTGGTTCAGGCACCAAAAACAGAGTTCTGAATGTCTGCAGCCGAATATGAACTGAGGCAGAGTCTCCAGAGGGCGGGGTGTTTTGATACTTCTCTGAGTTCCCAGAACTTCGATTTACATTCTGACAAAAGAAAGCAATAAAAGCAATGCCTTTTCTTAAGTACAGCACCTTTCAAACTGCCTGTATTGTCTTGCGTGTCACTTGTCATCGAGGGAGCGAAAAAGATGGAGGAGGCGGGTCTCAGCACCAAGGTTGGAGATTAAAAGCACTTCCAGCAAATACCCTTCCAGCTGCAGGCTCAGTTCCTTCACTTTCAAACTCCATCTCAATCTTTTACCTCTCATACTCTCCAAAACTTCCTCCATCACTGTAAGTGGTTTCATATTTTTCCCCTGAACTCTTTATCTTGCTTTCTCCGCCATCAGACCCTCTTACATTGTTCTTTCCTCCATAAAGTTTAACATTTCATTGGTCACAGCTCTCCTGTGTTTGCTGCAGCCCTCTTAAATCGAATGCTTTCATCTGGCAGGCTATGTGACCGCTGAAAATGTAGAAAACATTATTTTAATAGATGTTGCAGCAGAGATAACCCCTATGGGCTTGGAGTGGGTACCGAAGACAGTGCAGGGTAATGTGTTTTCTGATGACCTTGCTGGAGGCATTAAGCTGAGCTGCAATGGTTTGACCAAACAGTTTTGTTTATACTTGTAAACTCTAAACCATGTCGGATTATTTCGCTTTTGTATGCATGATATTTGGCAACAAATCGTTGTGAATTGTCTTCAAAATCTGGCATTTGAGGCTTGAACAGATGCATTTCTGTTTTTTTTTTGTTCATCTACATCTATTGAAGATTTATGCATCATAAATGTTGTTTTTGTTTTAAAGACCGATGCTTCAGACATTCTAATACAGTTAACGTTCCAGTAATGTAACGCAGGCTTGCTCCCATGTGGGGGCCGCCTTCTGCATCCATCGCTCAGATGGACATGAGATGGATGGACCACTAACACACACAGACAAACAGCTTGCTACCATTACAATCCCATTAGCCCTCATCGTTTTTGGCTGCTGGTGTGGAGAAGGTGTCTCCCCGACTGCAGGATTACTCAGCACGTCCTGGAAAGTGTCCTCCTCCTGCCCTGTGGAGGAAACACCTGTGGCCTGAAGGGATTTTTTTTTTTTTTTTAATGACTTTCATCAAGATATTATATGAAATCAGATTACCTGCCGCCATTGTTTCAACGCAAGCACCCTCAGCTGCAGGAATATGTTCTACAATCCTTGTAGGAAGGCAGTGACTCGCGATGTATTGTTCAGACTAGCATAATCCACTAACCTGTGTGCAATTTCACATGCTCACTCACACACCCATTGCATTCTGGATCGCACCCAATCTGTTATTTCCCCCGTTTCATTTGCACACCTGTGCAGGATTGTTCTGCGTCCCTGCCTCCCTCCAGGTCCTGCGCTCCGGCCCAGCATGAAGAGACGTGAAGCAGACTTTGAGCACGCTGCGCAAGAGACGGCAGGAATATCTGTGCAAACATGACGGATGGCGGAGGCGCATGAGTCAAAGGTACAAGGTTCAGTGGGAAAGAAAGATGGTGCAGGATGTGGTCGAGGTGGGGGGGGGGGGGGGGGGGGGGTTGTGCTGTGTGGCATCCGAGCTCGGCTGAAAGACACTTTGGCTGTTCAAGCGGCCGTTCAGCGTCACAGGCGAGGTTTTCTGTCAGCAGACATTCCTTCATACCACTGCACTCAGGGATATATTGACCGAACCTTCACCGGCGCCTAAACCCGAAATGTTTCCACGCCGATTTGCATTTTTCCGATATTTCTGTCGCTACCTTTACATTACCTTAGTCGAGCAATTTCAGCCCATCTCATATGCAGCCATGTTTCAAAATGCTATTGCTTTTCACCTGATTATATTTGTGAGACAGCTGGGGATGAAAGATATGACAATATTAAATTGTAACTCATTTAAATTTTGCCAATATCTGCTTTTTAAAATGGCTCTACCCACACGTTTCAATAACTGCAGTTTTATGGCTTCATCCAGACGTGTCTTCATGTTATTTTTTAGGCAACACAGTGAAAGATGGATGACAACGTAATGAGAATTTTAGAGTGAAAACATGTTCTGTGGGGAGGTGGTTAGTTCTCCTGGCTCACTGTGTGTGGCGTTATCCTGTGTATGTTTGTGTTTTCTTTGCGTCGTCCAGTTTCTTTCTACTAATCCACGGAACTAACTTCAATTTTAAAATGGTAAACCAATATGTGGTTGTTGGCCTCGGTCAGTCAGAGCTAGACTGTGGTTGGCGATTCTAGTCTTTTTTTGAAGTCCAATGCAGGAGGGAAAGTCTTCAGCCCCGAACGCCGGAGTGTAAACGGAGTCAGAGAATATTCAGAAGGTTCCTCCTTGGAAGCTGTTTTTTCAGTGTCTACCAATACTTCATGTCCTTCCGGTCTTGTTAAGAGTCGTCCTTGTAGCAGAGGTTGTTCGGCCTGTCGCCTCTGAGACATGGACGGCCTTCTTTTGGCGAACATGAGATACTTGGCAGTTAGATGTGTGTCTGCATGATACAAAATCACACAATATCAATGAATGCTTCTTCAGATGCACAGATTGGAATACAAAACTGGTTCCCTGCATAAACACTGTTCTTTACAGCTGCAGCACAATCTAAAAAAGGGGATGAACAGGTTGTCCCGTCATATAAGATTATATCTACTGAGCACAAATTTACTCACTTTTTGTTCAACAAAATCTTTTAGCAACAAGGTTCACGCGCAGAAAATGTCATTTTTTTTTTACATTTACAGGATTTCAACAAAAAACTTAATGAGCATGAACACAGCCAACAACCTCCAACTGTTTTCAATGATGGGGATTTAAAAACATTTCACCTGATTTCACCTAGCCAGAGCTGATGACTGCTTTTTTAAACCTGTTTACTTTTCTGAGATTTGACTCATGATCAGGGCTGCAGATAAAAAAATGTTCGAGCATTTGAAAATGTCTTGTTAAGCATGAACATATTATCATGTCGGTATTACCAACCCAGTAATGAACATCATGCCTATTCAAACACCAGTGTCATCTGAAGTGCTCTCGCTCCGATTGGAACGCCTCAGTTTTTCAGTGTCTTGCTGGAGGATATTCCAAACCATCAGTCTTGATACGAGAAGAAAAAGTGGTTGCTATCAGCGCTATTTTTGTACATCTGTGCTTTTAGTTCTAATAATAAATGCTGTACTTTGCATTGAAGTTATTACCGAGCAATTATCTGTTCTGGTATTTCTTTAACATATTAGTATTTCAAACTGTGTGACTCCATTACTTCCATCCACGCCTGACGAACGTGTTTAAAGTTCTTGCCAACTCCCAATCAAATGATTCAATCCGCTGTTGCGCGGCAGTAGTTCATCATGTTTATTAAAGCTGTCGCTTCCACTTCTTTACACTCTTCTTTACTCACTCTTTCTCCGTCCTTCGTGCTTTCAACCCAGCAGGGACCCGGGTGCAGCACACAGACAGAGCAATGTTAATCAAGGAAAAGGTTTATTGCCTTCAGCAGGCGTGGGGGTGGAATGAGGTAAAGGTTTCGCCAGGCGTCGGTGGGGGTTGTGTTGGAGGTGTGGTGGAAGAGAGGCACAGGCAGGACGGTGAGCGTGGCACGGCGAGGAGGAAGCAGGTGTCTGGTTATGAGGTTATGAAGCCTGGACTGCATGGGGAAGCTGGTGGCGAGCCCATCAGGGCGGCGTGAGGCGAGGGCCGGTCTGTGCAGAGAGATAAGCCGGGCGAAGGAAGAGCGAGGGGATGATGCCGAGTACAGGAAAAAACAGGGTTTTACTAAAGGGCAAACATGAGTGACCATACACCGTAAGTGGTTCAGAACGGCTCCGACCAAATTAGGAATTAGAAGAATTGATGCTGAGTTGGTGTCGATTGGAACGCTAGTTTATAGCATTTACTGAGGGATTCCAGGAGAGTGAGGGAAACATGAAGATATGCCATCTTATCAGAATATTACATGGTGCCGTACACGGCTGTGTCGATCTCATAAAAACCAGGAACAGCAAGAAGTTAGGCTGCAAAATGTCAACCTAAAGTGAATTTCAGTGGGAACTGCAACAGCTAACATTGATATGCATAAATAAGTTTCCAGGTGAGCTGCAAATCCCATCTGGACTTAATTAATAAGCTATTAATTATTTAATAATTATAGACACAGCTTTTGTTGCTTCTCAGAGGAACTAACTCAAATGTGATTTTAGATGTCTGAAAATCATTTTTTATATATTTTTTTAGATTTAGATTTTACTCAGATTAGTTTGGACACCATCTTCTTTCCAGCATCTCGCTCCAGTGTGTTCATCCTACAACCTTCACAGAGCCTTTTCCACAGGTTTTGAATACATTTGTCCAATATGTTTACCAGCATACCACAACAACAAAGAGCATGCTGGAAACACAACAATAACTGGTAAACAGAGCACCACAGACAAGGTCACTCGCCTTGACCCTTTCAGAGTAGCATGTGTTGTCCAGTTGTCCTTCGAGCTACCTCAGACTGGATAGTAGCTCCATTCTTTCCCTCCTACTGACTGGAAATGGTTTCAGTCTCTTTTCCAAAGTTCTTAAACATCTCTTTCGTTTGGGAGTTTTCA